>NC_056744.1:1377228722-1377271222 GCF_019279795.1 Protopterus annectens | reverse complement strand
ATATTATGCATTATTTCAGTGATCGTGGACAATGAAATGTAAAACTAACATGTCAGAGTCTGTGGACATTGAAATAATTAAAAAGGAAACACACAATCCCCAAGAAGTAGCCCGCACAGTACATGACTGTCCCCGGAATGGCCAGATCCCTGCCCCACATGCCTGCAACCTAAATATATATGTACATAAATATATGTAATAATTTTATTTTTTTTTTTACAATAAAAAAAATGTTTATGCACAGCACAGCTTTGCTCAGCCCATTTTAAATACTGTTGAGAGTCAAATAGAATTCTGAAGGAGAAACCCTTGTTGCTGATGTAGTGTTTAAAACATTGGTTTAGCATGTAAGCCATGCATAGTTTAAATCCCAGCTCTGGCTAATATATTTTATGTGTGGAAGCAGTTGTAAATTAATTATTATGAACTGGAATTATATTTGTAAGTCATATGCCTCACATATGGTAGTGTAGGGCTGGGAAAATGCCATAGGGAAATGTAAAAAACCTTCTATTTTTTTTTTAAATAATTGTTTGTGGCCAGTTAAGCCTGCTGAAACAAGCTAAGGATTGCTTAAGCATGAAAATATAAGCAATCCTTAGCAACTGTAAGCTTAGTTGGTTTAAGCCTTGCTAAGTGGATTTGAATGGAGCTAAGTATAACTTAGCATATTTGAAAATCGGCCAATCACTGAAAAGTGTGGGGAGAATGGCCTTATTTAAACCACCCAGGCAGGAATACAGCAATATCTCTGTGAGTCTGATCAGGGCAGTAACAATGGCAGGTGTAGGAGAGGGTGTTCTCTTTTGTGCGCAACACTGGGTCATGGTTGGACTCCTTATCAAAGACCATAAAGCTAGACTGCTGCAGGGCCAGTACCAGGGCTCCCAGTACAAAGCAAAGGCCAGGGTTATCTGGCACGCGATCTCACCAGTGCCACTGGCATCCCCAGAACTGAGCAGATGCGTCATCAATATGATGACCTAAAGCATAGGAGGGGTGACCTCTTGGCCAAATGGATCCAAGAGGCAATAGCGGAGGACGTCCCAGAAGTTTGTAAGTATCCAGTCTGTGTATTTGTAAATAATTATTTAAAAATTGTATATGTTACTGTACAGGTGTGCTTAATGTGTGTTCTTTCCCTGTACAGCTGCTGATGAGAGGACTGCGAATATTGATGCCCATGCACAGCACCTGGTCTGACTGCGCCAAGAGTTTGGTGAGTACAGAAATATTTGTAATATCTACTGTAATAAATCAGAAATAGTAAAGGTAATATGTATATATAATTGTGCTCTAACTCTACTGAATAAATGCATGTGTCAGGCTGCCAGTGTTAGAACTCAGTAGTGCCAGCTGCTGTGTAATACAGAGTTTTGTAGCAAACAAGGTACAATTGAGGAGAGGACGAGTAGGATATTTATTAGGCTGTCTGAAAGGGCTACTGTAACAGTTACAAATGAGAAGCAGTCCTCCTGTGCAGATCATCCAGTAATACTAACTGTGGATTTCTGAGTTATAGAAGGTGTTGTTATGTCAAAAATAATAAAGCTGACTACCACAAACTGGTGTCTTTCATTTGTCTTGTATCTGAAAAGTACAATTGTGTAGCTGCTGCAGCATGCAGTAACTGAGGTGAAGTGATGTAGCACTGTTCATCGTCATAGTTCAGAATTTGGATCTGAAATAACTGACAAAATGCAAGTAACTTATTTTCTTCAGTAATGTCTTGTACTGTGTTCCTGCCAGCATTGCCTTGTGTTAACCTTTGCATTTCAGCTGTATGTAGTCCTGAATCTACAGGAAAGTGAGACACTAAAAGGTGCAGACTGCAAAAGTAGAGTGTGTTGACCTGATTCTAAATTGGTCTCTTTTATTAAAATGTCCATATGTCTAGTATTAATAATCTGCTCATATTGTGTAAACAGTAACATCAACAGTTTTTTGTTCTGATGTTTGTTGTAGGTATTATGAAAAAGAAATAAAAAGACATTTCATAAAAATGTAGAGTGTGTAGAAAAGTATGTACTAGACAGAAATAACCAAAACAGTGAGCACCAGTAGCTCAGCTTGATAGGAAATTGGTCTGTAGCTCCCTTTTGCACCACACACCATGGTTCGAATCCAGGGACTGCTACTAACATTGTCTTTCTAGTTCTACAGCTGTAAACTTGAATATTGGTAGAAACAATAATCTATTGTGAACAGATATTTTCCCCACAGGTAAAGAAATATTTGCAAAAGCAGTATGATGGGTATATGTACAAAATGTGCACAAATGCTCTGTCGAGCAGCCCCAGTCCTACAAATAGAAGCAGGCTAGCCATCTGCACTATGCAGACTGGCCAATACAAGCCTCTCAAGTTTCATAGTTTCATAGTTTCATAGTATAGTACTAGGCTATCTGCCCTGGGGCATTTGTAAGCCTAGCCATAGTGATGTGGCTTTTGCTACCCCATGAAATGGTACAAAAATGTACAGAATAAATCTAGAATACTGTGCCTCTGTCTAGTAGTGACACATTGAAGGTCCCCTTATATAATAGAATTAGTTTACTGTGCCCCTGTCTAGCAGTGACACAGATGTGACCCCTGGGGTAAACTTACGATCTCCCATCCACTCATCAAGATTTCTCTTGAAGAGAGTCAGTGAGGGGCTCTGCCTAATACGAATTGGGATCCTGTTCCAAAGCATGGGAAGCCTCTGGGTTATGAATCTATCCCTCCAGCATGTCCTATTCATACTTGTGCCGAGGTTTAAGTCTTTAGCTCTCGTGGTCCTGTTGGATTTGGATTTTTTGAGGTGGAGCATGTCCATCAGATCCTGATTGGACATGGCCTTGTACATCAGGCAGAGATCACCTCTGAGCAGGCAGTATGCTACTGAATAGAGCTGAAGTTTCTTTAGTCTGGCAGAATAAGACATATGTTGGAGACCCTTGATCCTTTTGGTGAGGTACTTTTGTGGTCTGTCCAGCTGTTGCAAATGCCGGGTGAGGTACATACCAAATGGGGCATTGTACTCAATCATGGGTCTGATGAGGGAGGAATATAGGGGTACAATGACATCCTTGGATCTGGATGTGAATCCCTTTATGATGAGGTGTGCGAGGTAGAATGTTTTTCTAACCACTTTGGCAATGTGGGTGTCAAATGAGAGGTCGCTGTCTACTTGGGTCCCTAGGTCTCTGATTACTTTTTCTGTACTCAGTGGGTTGCTGTCTATGTGATAATTTGTGGGTACTTTGTTTTTTCCAAAAGGGATGACTATACATTTTTTGGCATTTAGTTTAAGGCCGTGACTACGGCACCAGTTGTCCGTTTCAGTGAGGCCTTTTTGTAGAATGTGTGTGTCTGCTGGTATATCGACTATGGCACCTAGTTTGCAGTCATCTGCGAACTTTGTCAGCCACAGCCCTCCCATGTTTGCTTTAACATCTGAGAAATAAATGCCGAACAAGAGGGGTCCCAGGACAGATCCCTGTGGGACACCACTTGTGACTGGCTTTGAGTCTGACATTGCTCCAGTGATTTTAACTTTATGGGTTCTGTCCTTTAGCCAGTTTGCAACCCATCTAGTGACATAAGGGTTTACTTTTAAGCTGTTTAGCTTATCTATGATGCCTGAGTGGGGTATTGTGTCGAAGGCCTTAGCCAAGTCCAGGTATGCTGTATGGACTGCTTTGCCCTCATCAATGGCTCTAGTGACTGTTTCAAAAAAGTCAACCAGTTTAAAAGGCAGGATCTGCCTTTTACAAAGCCGAACTGGGTGGGGTCAAGTGTCTGTAGGTCCCCTATGTCTCTGTTTATGAGTTCCATAATGATTCTTTCCATAGCTTTGCAGACCAGGCTAGTTAAGCTTATGGGGCGGTAGTTTCCAGGGTCTGTAGAGGCACCCCCTTGTGGAGTGGGACCACTGTTGCTGTATGCCAGTGTTCAGGTACATATCCCGAAGTAAGGCTAAGGTTAAATAGCATTTTTATGTGTGGGTTTAGCTCCTCTTGGAGTTCACATAGCACGCACCCTGGGATACCGTCAGGTCCCATTGATGCTGTGTTTTTTGCTTTGTTTAGGGCGGTTCTCACTTGGACATCTGAGATGACAGGGAGATTACATTCAGCTGGGATAAGTATTTCTTCTTTTGGGGGTGAAGGAGGGGAGAAATTTGCACTGAACCTGTCAGCCAGAATGTTAGCAATATCTGTGGGTTCAGTGTATTTTTTGTTGTTGTGAACCAACTCTGAGCATATCTGAGGGTTTCCGCCCAGGTTTCTAACATAGCTGAAGAAGGCTTTGTGGTTATCTTTAGTGTCCTTAGCGATTTTTCTTTCAAAGTTTGCCTTGGATGTTTTTATGAGAGAACGTAGTTTTCTGCTAATGTTGATCAGAGATGTCTTCCCTTCATGGGATTTCGCTCTGACGTGCAGTAGCTTCCTTCTTTTGTTATACAATTTGTTTATAGCTGAGGTCCACCAGACAGGATGCTTGCATTTGGTGGAGAGGGACTTGGATTTGTTTGGGATTGCATGATCCATGCATTCTTGGAGATGTCCATAGAAAGCATTTGTGAAGGATTTGGCATTGTGGGATGTGGTATCCACTGGCACAGTGGGCTTAAAGGATACCATCTCAGTCTTAAGAAGAGTGAAGTCTGCTTTTGAGAAGTTTTTCACTGTGGTCTTTTGTGCTGGGGGTGGAGGTGGGATATGTATATCCAGGGTGATTAGTTTGTGGTCAGATCTCACTAGTGAGGGATATACTTCCGGTGTGGAGCATTTTGTCCCCATGTTTGTGATGATCAGGTCTAGTATATTATCTCCCTAGTGGGAGAGGTGACTAGTTGTTCCAGTGCATTTGAATTTATGAATTCCAGGAACCTTTGGGCTAGGGTATTAGGGCTAGAATAATGTACCCAATCTATGTTTGGGTAGTTGAAGTCTCCCAGTATGATGGTATTTTGTGATACATTCATATCCTCCAATGTCTTCAGGAAGGCTGAGTGGGGTTCTTGAGATTGGGATGGTGGTCTGTAACATGCTACCAGTTGTATAGCAGTTTTGCCTATGGTTAGTTGCACCTGTATGGTCTCTGATGCTTCATGTGTTGATACTAACCTGGAGGTGTGGGTGTCCTTTATGAATATGGACACTCCCTCTCCCTTTGTGGTTCAGCCCGGGTTTTGGGTCCGAAAAGCATGATACGAGGTATAGCCTGGTAGCACTGGGGTGCTCTCAGGAGCCTTGAACCAGGTTTCAGTTACTGCACAGACATCGATGTTCTCCATGCTGAGGAGTGCATCAAGTGCCTGCATCTTGAGATTTAGACTTCTGGCGTTGAGCAGCATTACCCTTAGTTTTTTTCCATTTTTGTTTTCTAAGGAGGTGGGTTTGTCTTTTGAGCCTTGCCTAAAAAAGGCACTATGGGGGTGGCAAGAGCCTTAGCCAATATCCGGGAGTCCAGTGGTGACAGGTGTAAGCCATCCCTTGCGAAGCAGTGTGGCTTGTCCAACATATCATCCCAGGTGGACAGACATTGGATCCCCTTTGAATGACACCAGTACTTGAGCCAATTGTTAAAGCTGATCATCTTGTCTTTGTATTGTGGTATCATTCTTGGTGAGGGCAAGATGCTGCTCAGGGTCAGGGTCATACCAGCCTGGGCTACATAATCGGAGAGCTCCTCTATGTCTCTTTTCATGTAGCCCAGGGAGGTACGTCTCAGGTCATTAACACCAGCATGGACAATGACGGAGTCATATTTGTACTTGCTTTGGAGTGACCTGAGTGCGTGTGTTATGTGGCGGATCCTAGCTCCCGATAGACAGCTCACAATCACCTTCTCCTTGTTCAGCCTGGTCAGTGGGACATCAGTGTGTCTGACTATGGAGTCACCTATTACTAGTGTATCAGGCAAGGTGTTTGGCCTTAAGGGCTGTGATTGGTCAGCACACTGATTTATTGAAGTATGTGTTGCATGTGTTTTGTTTTGAGGTGGTGGATTTTTGGATGTCTGCTTTGGGAGCCTCTGTTGTTTTGGTAAGTTTTTTATTAGAGCCTCTGAGTATGTCTTTGTGTTTTTATGTGTTTGGTTTGCAGTTGTGGTAGGTCTATGTGGGACTGGGATTGTTGTGTGTGTGGTTGTCATCTCCTCCTGTCTGGTCATGCCAGCCCTGAGTTGAGAGAGTTCAGCCTCCAGTTTGGCTATATAGTTGCCTTTCTCACATGTATTTGTGTTTGTTGGGAAGAGGAGAGGGTTGTCTGTGTACATGAGACAATTGTAGCATTGTCTCAAGATACCCACATTGACCAGCTGAACTGGAGACGATGCCAGTAATCTACCACTCGACATGCTAGAACAGTATAAGGGAGTGGTATACCTTTAAGGGAAGTGGATATTCACAGGGGTGGTAAGTAGATGTAGTGCTTTACTTAGTACGAGAGTGCTTACTTAGTAGAGAAGTATTGAGAACAAGTGCTAGGCTTATAATACAGTGAGTAGTCTGGTTATACTAAGAGTAGAGCTTCCTTAAGGGAAAATTTGAAGAGCAGACTTGGCGGAGCCAGAAAAAGTTTAACCTTGTTTAACCGGTGCTGCGCTATGCGCACGACCGCACAAAGCCGTGCAAATGCGGATTTTAAACAGTGAACTACAAAAGAGCTAGAAATGGTCCAAAACAACCAATTACTACAGCTTCTTGTGCTGAGGTCACTTCCCCCAAGGACAGGTAGGCTGCTCAAGGCTCCCCACTCCCACTGGTGAGCAAAGAAACTTCCTTCTATCCAAGTAAGGTAATGGACAACACAGGAACTACACCACAGCCCAGAATACAGCAATGCCTGTAAACTGGTCTAAACTAGTCGAGGAAGGCGGGAAAACAAGGATTATTTTTTTTGTTTTTTTTTGGTAGAAACACACAGAAAATGCAGAAACAGTGATAAATTAGTTACACAGGCTAGCACACTTTAGTGGGCAGCCTCCACAGTTAAATTAAACAAACAAACAAGCAAACTTTCGATCAAATTCGACTAAAATGTAACTTTAAGTGCAGATTTTAAAATAATGCAGCAATCAGTTAAAAAACAGTTCAGGCTAGTTCAAGCTAAGCTACAGAAGCTATTCCAAGTGAAAAAAAAAGCTGTCATGTATAGATTCCCCTGTTGCCAAGAAATCTGCACCCAGATAACATCACAGTACAAGTATGCCAAAAGCACACTTACAGAACAGCAGGACAGGGAACACATTGTTACTTGTACCAGTAAGTATGACAGGTATGAGTCCCCTATACTTATGTATGTAGAGTTGTCATACCTTGCCCCATAGTACTCCAGGTGCACATATGTGCAGGTGTGTATGTGCTGTAGTAGCTGCATGGCCCAGGTAGAGGTTAAGGGAGGGTAGAACTGTAAAGTATTGAACAGTAGTGTATTGAGAAGTATCACTGAATGCAGTTGTCAATGGAATTATTTTCTCTTCCCTCACCAATCATCTGCTCCAATAATTGCATAAAATGTAATATGGGTATGTTATTAGCAAAACTTACTGTTAAGACTTTTGTTCCATTTTTGGTTATTATATTTGAAACTGTGTGCATACTAACATACCTTGTTGAATAACCATTGTTGTTGGCCTGTTGCCATAAATATAACTGGTATGCTGTTGCAATCCTGACTGCTATTCCATTTCTGCATGTGTTCTGTTTGCCATGCCACTGTTACAATTCCATTGTTCTGGGTCAATTAGAACACCCATGCATGCTGTGTTGATTAATGTTTAAATGTTTTGTTCATGACTAACCAACAGACCTTGTTAATTCTCACTCTATAGCATGTTCTGGAAGACCAATCCCGGTGGCTCCACCTCTCCCATCCCACCTGACTGAGACACTGGGTCCCAGCACGTTTAGGACCCAACCTGGACCTCCCTCATCTGCTGGTCTTACACCAACCTCAGGTGGAACTGCTGAAGGGGACAGGGTTCATCCTGCTCTCTGCATGCGGGTGTAGTGAGGATCTTGCCACCTGGCAAGAGGTCCGTGGCATAGTATGCAATGTCCTCCCACTGGAGCTGGATGAACGACTGCACCAGGTGGAGGGCAGACTGGCGCAGCTTGAGGGGCAGCTGGCCCCTCCAGCTCAGCCCCCAGCACAGCCACCTTTGGGGCTGTGGGTGAGTAATGATGACTGCTATTGTGTGGGGACATCAGTCCCACTACTACCATCTAGGGGGCTCATGGGCATCTGATTCCCAACCACCCTCCCCATCCAAGGTATCACTCCCCATGTGTCACACACCCCTGTCTGCTGCCTTGTGTGTCTTGTCTGTCTGCAAATGCAACCTCTCTTACCAAACGTTTCTACCCACACTTACCTACACTCCATCCCCAACATCCCACTCTTACCTTAGAAAAAAAAAGGGCATCCATCCCAAAAAAAAAAAGTACATCCCATACATACCTCTGTATTTCACCCAGAGACACGGTTCCCTTACTCAGTCTACCCCAATAATTATCATCATTTTATATTGCCCACACCCCTCCGTGTGGGGTGTGAGGCTCTGAATTTCAAATTGAACAATTCCATGACTTGGGTAAGAACAGCAACTTTTATTGTCAACTAAAAACAAACTGACTTAGTGCTTTCACCCATGAATTAATTGGGTTTCTTCAGAGTCAGTAAAACACAGCTTAGTCAGAACTTTTATATAAGAGTAAGTTCAATCAACCAATTGATTAAAAAATCAACCAATTAATAAAAAAACAATAGAAAGAAATTCCTTGTTAAGGACATCTCAGATAATTAACATATTCCCTGCTGCTAAAATCAAGCGTAAAAAATATCCACCAAAGGCATACTTGAACACAACATCTCAAACATTATTAAATACTTGTATAAATATTTGGTTAAAACTTTTAAATACTGGATCAACTGCCAATGGTTTAAATAAAAAATTCCATTAAAATTCATATGAACTGAGATTTATATTTCAAAGCACTTGTATAGAGATATTCTCATTAATACCCGGTGCTGTTTTTGCCTCCAGGCATAACTGCCTTAAACATTCCCTCATTTGTTTAAATAAAAAATTCCATTAAAATTCATATGAACTGAGATTTATATTTCAAAGCACTTGTATAGAGATATTCTCATTAATACCCGGTGCTGTTTTTGCCTTCCAGGCATAACTGCCTTAAACATTCCCTCATTTCAAGTAAAGTTTTAAAGCCACCACCCACATCTTTTGTAGGCACTCTATCAATGACAAAAAATATAAACTTTTTGTAATTGACACAAACCTTACTGTGGTTAAACAGGGTACTGGTAGTCTTCTTATTTCTTATGTCCCTGTTGTGTTCTAAAATACGCAATCTTAATTTACACGTTGTCATTCCCACGTAAAATGCCAAACATGATAGGCATGTGGCAACATAAACAACCATGTCAGCGTTGCAATTGCAATACCCTGGGCATTTCAATGTTCTTTTATAATTGTTGATATGCACATAGGGGCCATCATTTATAAATTTACAAACACTACATGTGCCACACTTTCCCATCCATGAGATATTGTGTTGAATAGTCCCTGGACCTCTTTCTAAAAGCTTCTTCAAATGTGTACCCCTACTGTTAATAAACTTGGGGGTGGGTCCTAATATTTCCTTCAAATCTTGAGAAAAGACAATATCCTACACTGTCTGAACTATGTTCTTGACTCTTGTTGCTGTTACATTAAAATCCAAAACCATTCCCATAGAAGTGTTACAGTTATTAGATGTATTAATTTCATTGCATCTAGATAGAGTGGCATCTCTACTTTCTTCTAGAAGGATTGGCCTAAAATTAGTATTCCTTTGCTTCTCAGTTTCCTTACTTAACGAGGTCAATAAATCAGTGGGGTACCCTCTATTTTTAAACATGTCCTTAAGCTTCACTAATTCAACTTTAAAACAATCATCTTTACTAATCAGTCTGGACAGATGAGCCATTTGCCCCTTAACCACATTTTTCTTTTGGAAATAGCGGTGGCAGCTCAAGTATGCTTTTGGTGGATGTTTTTAAGCTTGATTTTAGCAGCAAGGAATATGTTCATTATCTGAGATGTGCTTTACAAGGAATTTCTTTCTATTTTTTTTTTTTATTAATTGATTGATTTTTTAATCAGTTGGTTGATTGAACTTACTCTTGTATAAAAGTTCAGACTAAGCTGTGTTTTACTGACTCTGAAGAAGCCCAATTAATTCATGGGTAAAAGGGCCAAGTCAGTGTGTTTTTAGTTGACAATAAAAATTGCTGTTCTTATCCAAGTCATGGAATTGTTCAGTTTATTAGTCAGTGACTTTGGTTTTATTTTGGTGTTTGGTGTCACGGGTTCCCCGACCTGGTATTGAAACTGTCAGCTTTTTTGGAGTTGTAAAATATTTTTTTGTTCTTTGCTTTTTCTAACTGACTACTGGATGGAGTGTTTATTTGCTCAGTACGTGGACTTGTCTAAGCAAATTATTTCTTTGCTGCAAATCAATGGGACTAACAATGTGGTTGACAATAGCAATGTCTCTATCACCACTACCTAGGCTGAATTGTTGACGCTACATATGCCACCAGGATCTAGTGGTATTTCTACTCAAAATATTGAGGGTAGACTGAACAACATAGGGTCAGAAGGTTCAGAAGGATGACACAGGTTGGAGCAAGGCAGGAGTATACCCCCTGATTTTGAGTAACTGTTGGCGCCTCCCTCTTTGAACGTGAGGCCATTGCTGGAGCACAACGCTGGCTTTGGCAACTTTAATTCTCAGCTAGAGTTGTTCAAAAAGCTAACAAAGAGGTACAAATCATTTCAAATGGACAATGTCTTTTTAGGGCATTCCATTGAACTCAATCAAGTACTGAGCGGTCTCCGAAACTTTAAGCTACCTATGTGAATATCTGAAGACTTTGAGGCTTTTCAGGACTTAATAACCCACTTTGGTAGAACAGGTATGGACATGATGCAGATAATTATCCGCGATAATATTGCAAAACTGTCTAAACTTAAAGTTGAACGGTTAGCTTTAAAAACTAGTGTAATTAATGACTTATTATTTGAAATAAACAAAGCACACTTTGAAAAAAGTTTGATGGACATTGACAAGTTTGTTAAGGTTAGCTTGGAAAGAAAACAAGGAAAGATTATAAGAGATACAGTTGAATACAGAGAAAAAAGAGCATACCCCTCTAAGAACAGGGGTGATGTTGTATCACAAGACAATCTGAATAACAAGGTAAGAAGAGTTCCTGAAGAGGAATTAGAGGTTGTGCAGACTGACATCTGTGAGGATAATGAACCTTTTTAGACCCCCCCCCCGAGGCGTTCAGACTGCTTGTGAAACCGTGCCCAGCATCAGAGCTGATTCACATCCAGGAATTAACAGCAAAGTCAGTTTAAAACCAATTTTAACTAGATTACATAATATTATTAATTGATTTTTTTAAAGTGTTATTATGTTGTTTGCACTTTAAGACTTGTTCGTCACATGATTCTTGGCTGCTAATCATGTGACTTTTAGACCTGTATATAAGCTTCTAGTATGCAGACTTGATTGTATTAGTATTGAAGAAGGGTTCTGCCTGAAAGCTTTGCTTTGTTATGAAAGGTGGTTTTTCCTACAAGTTTGTGTTACTTGCTCCACGTTTTGCAGCTGGTTTTTTGGTCTTTATCTGTTGCTGTTATTGGGAATACCTACTTCAAGGTCTACCTCGCAGCCTGTAGTCATTTTTGACATCAAGAAATGGATTTAAATTCCCTCAGATCTCTTACTGATGTGGAGAATAATCCTCTACTGAACTTTACAGAAACAATGAACACTGCATCTGAACCTACAGCAGACTTGGATAATGTTGCTGAATTCAATAGAGTATTACAACTTCTGGAAAGAAAGGTAATGGCATTTAAGAGGTTGCAATGGCAACGTTTTAGTTTTTTGGCACATCTTGATAAAGGTATTGTCCCACGTGGACTCAGGATCCTTAAAATGCCTTCATATGGCAATACCTTTCCAGAACTACTCAAATCATGGCAACAATTGAATATTAAGCTATCTTTAGACTATATGTCTTTAATGAATGACTTTTTTATAAAAATTGAGGAAGAGTACAAGCGTGAAATTTTTTCACTTGAGAGTACTATTTTAGAACTGACTGTATTTCCTAAAGTTACACCTGTATACCAGCAAATGCTTGATAGGATTCAGGCTTTTGAGGTCAGGATGGAAGCTACCAAAAAACGGAAGCTCCAACGTGACATAGGTGACTTCCAAAGAGGGAATATCTTCTCTTGGCCCAGAACTGAGAATCCTCGTACTACTGCTTATCATAAAGTTCCTGCATGAGAAGGACTTGATTCCCTGGATACTTTTGACAACATTTCTTTAAATAATAATGCGCCCTCTACACCCTTGACATCTGAAACTCCCCCTGCACCAGTTACGAATGAGCCTGGCCTTTTGGTATCATGTTCCTCATCCCAAAGCACATGTGTGCCTATAGGAAGTAAGAACAAACGTGATGGCAACCTGAATGTGAATACGAACGCTATGGCTATTAAAAAGACACAACAACTAACTTTAAATTTAACTAATAAACGATTCCAACTGGAGCACACTGAAACCGTCATGAATAGATTACCCAGGTCTAGAGGTTCACCTGCAAGGTCGTATGCAACACAGGCAACCATAGCAAACAAACGTAAAAATGAGAGCCCTTTAGGACTCAACAAAGTAAGTCGCAAGTAGTTGTGGCATTAAATTTATCATCTTTTGAGTTAAATCCTGCTCTTCTCTCTCTTTTAGACAAAGGATTTAAATTTATACCATACTGTAGTGATAATGTTGTGTCTGCTTTAACTGATTTAAAGTTGTTTGTTCGTAACTTGAGTTTAAAACTAATGTTTGGTAAATCTAACTCAATGGGAGACAGTCTAAAACAACAAAGTACTTTTATTCCACTTAATGCACCCATATTGAATGCATTTCATGATGTGTGTGAACTACAAATAAGAGAACTATACCTATGGCCCATGAGGAATAAGAACTTTAATCTGACTTTTGCAGAGTATGAAGCATTAAAAAGTCTACAAAATAATAATGACATTGTAATAAAGCAAGCGGACAAAGGTGGCATGCCTGTTATTATGGACCGAGACAAGTATTTTTCAGCTGTTTCTCTAATTTTGAATGATGAGAATGCATTTAAAATAGTTACACATGCAGATGTAAAGAAATGTGTGAGTTATGTCAACATGGTAATATTTGAACTTCAGCTTAATGGTGACATCGACCTTGATTTGTTTCATTTTCTAACTGTACCTTGTCCTTTGATACCTCATTTGTATGGTATCCCAAAAATACATAAGTCTATGGATAACCCACCAATGAGACCTATCGTCTCAGGTGGAGGCTGGATTACAGAACCGGTTTCAGTTTACTTGCACAAACAGTTACAACCATAAATACTTAATTGTAATACCATCCTGAAAGATACACATGATTTGTTATCTAAGTTACAGCAATGGTATACTAGAAATGAGCCTGATATAAAAACTAAAAGACATTATTTAGTTAGCTTGGATATCGTATCCTTATTTACCGTCATTCCTAATGATTCCGGACTTGAGCTTCTGAGGGAATTTTTAATAACACAACCTAACCCTGATTTCAAATCCATTGACAACATTTGCTGTCTTATGGATGTTGTTTTGAAAAATAATATTTTTATGTTTAACGAAACTTTATATATACAGTTAACAGGAATAGCTATGGGTACCTCAGTGGCTAACACATACGCTAACCTAGTCCTTTACCAATGGGAACATAAACATCTGTATAGTAATAGGAATCTTTCTACCTATATTAGTTTTTATCAAAGATTTGTTGATGACTGTTTAATTGTTTGGAATGGTACACTTCATGATCTGGATGTTTTTGTTGACTATTTGAACTCCACAACTGATTATTTGAAATTTAAAATGCAAGTTTCTGAAAATACTATGTGTTACTTAGATTTAAAAATCCAGCTGAATGATGGAATTCTTAATACTTCTGTATATAAGAAGGAAGTTAGCTGTTGTAAATATTTACATTACAGTAGTATGCACGCTCCACATATTTTCAGAAGTGTGGTAAAATCACAATTTATTAGGACAAGTAGGCTCAACACAGATGATGATGTATTCAAGTTACAACTGGATGATTTGATAGTGGAATTTACCTCAAGTGGCTATGATGCCCACCTACTTAATAAGTCAAGAATTGATATTTTAGAGGCTAGGAAGACTTATTTGAAACCTATCAGCTTTAATCAAGGGCAGGATATTTCGTTAACTACATCCCAGAAAAACAATAACAGCAATAAAGAGATGACTTCAGTTACATATATGACTACTTTTAACAGAAGAAGTCACCTGGTTAAACAAATTATCTCAAGAAATTGGATAATTTTATTAGCTTCAGATGAAATGAAAGCTATTGTAGGTGATAAGCCATGCTTCTCTTATAGAAATATGAAGACTATCAAAAGCTTATTGTGTTATAAAGATTTTTATAAACCTAAGCCTATGACGTTGGCTATTAAGCATGGAACTTTTCAATGTTTAACTGTATTGCCTGTGCACAGATGTTTGGTAATGGTAGTGACATTTTCACACACCCTAGCACTGGTCAAGTATTCAATTTAAAAATTTCAGCTACTTGTAACACTTCAGGTGTTATCTATTTGGCTACATGTAAATCCTGCACCTCGTTCTATGTAGGAAAAACTATTCGTAAGCTGAAAGATCGTGTTATTGATCATAATTCAGAAATCAGACGGTGTTGTGAAAATAATGCACTATATAAGCATATCAATATTCATGGCTCTGAACCTCTTTTAAGTTTAGAGTTATTGATTTTAATTGTCCTAGTGCCAGAGGTGGAGATTTGAATAATCACCTTGAGACTAAGGAATTTGAATGGATTTTAAGACTAGCTGCTGATTCACATCCAGGAATTAACAGCAGAGTCAGTTTAAAACCAATTTTAACTAGATTACGTAATATTATTAATTGATTTTTTTAAAGTTTTATTATGTTGTTTGCACTTTAAGACTTGTTCGTCACATGATTCTTGGCTGCTAATCATGTGACTTTTAGACCTGTATATAAGCTTCTAGTATGCAGACTTGATTGTATTAGTATTGAAGAAGGGTTCTGCCCGAAAGCTTTGCTTTGTTATTAAAGGTGGTTTTTCCTACAAGTTTGTGTTACTTGCTCCACATTTTAAAAGATTCATGGTACTGTCTTGATATTATCAGGAACAAAAATGGTATTGGTGATTTTTGGTTTGTGACTGTTGATGTCATTAATTTATTATCTGTAATCCCCCAGCAAATTGGACTGGGATTTTTAACAGTCTGGTTAAGTACAGTGATTTACATCAGGTTAAAAGAGGCTTGCTTTTGGATCTTATGGAGATGGGATTATTTAATAATTTCATCTTCTTCGATGGTGAACATTATAAGCAGAGGAATGGGGTTGTGATGGGTGCCAGATGTGCACCCATCTATGCTAACTTGGGATTAGCTGAATGGGAACAGCAGTATGTTTTTAACTCTGGGCATATGTCAAACATTATGACTTTTTTACGATATCTGGATGATATATTGATTTTATGGAGGGGTACAAAACAAGAATTAGATGACTTTATTAACTATTTATGGAACATGACCACATTTTTAAAGTTTACTAGTCATATTAATAAAAATAAAATTGAATTCTTAGATATTCTCTTGTATAAAGAAGAAGGCCACATGCATTCCAATATTCACAATAAAAAACATACAGCAACTCATTTTTGCATTTTGAGAGCTGCCATCCCTATTTCCAAAAGAAAAATGTGGTTAAGGGGCAAATGGTTCATCTGTCCAGACTGATTAGTCAAGATGATTGTATGTATATATATATATATATATATATATATATATATATATATATATATATATTTATTTATTTATTTATTTTACATTTGTTTACCGGGTTGGTCTGACTGGATACATATCCTTTTTCAGCAGAGACCCGGGGAGAAAAGCTCCACATTCACAAAGAACAAAAAATACATAGAGTAACATCAAAAACATTCAAAATACAGAGAGACTCATTGCAATAACATTCTATTAAGTTGCACAGTTATAATTTTGAGTAGGAGCCCAGATATTGAGATAGGTTAGGAAGTAAGAAGGTTTGCTCTATAAATATATATATATATATATATATATACACACACAAATGTATATATGTATATGTGTATGGAGATGCATATACATATGAACAAATAAATACATAATATATGTAGAGATATACATATGATATATATATATATATATATATATATATATATATATATATATATATATTTATATAGAAATACATGTATAGATAGAAAAGTAAATCAATAAATACAGATATATCTCTGGACATATATATACATATATATCACACACACACACACACACACACACACACACATATATATATATATATATATATATATATATATATATATATATATATATATAGATAGATATATATATGTTTACATATATATGCATTGGAGTTGCACATCAGATCCATACCCCAAACCTCTTACTGTAACAAATCTGTATAAAGAATGTCAAAATGGAGGTCAAGAGCCCCAAAATAGGGACATCTTTGAAATATTGCCCTTATCCCTGTGTCTCCAGCAGCAACTGCTCTGCCTTGCAATAAAAGTATCAGTCCTGCCAAAGTCCTGGGCCAGTGCCATATACACCATAGTCAGAGCAATGTACCACAGCTACATGTGAGTTCTACAAAATGTTGATGCTTTTCTGGGCATATCAGTCAGCAGAGTCATTCAACAGTAGGGAAAAGATTCTGTAGAATCAGTCAGGTTTTCTATATATATATACATGTATTTATTTATGGTGATGCATATATGTGGACAAATATAGACGCAAAATATATCTATAGAGATATACATGTAAAATATATACATATATATATGTATATATATATATATATATATATATATATATATATATATATATATATATATATAGAGAGAGAGAGAGAGACACACACACACACACACACACACACACACACACACACACACACACACACACACACACACACACACACACACATATGTATATATAAATATACATAAATATATAACAGCTACAAACAAATGCAATCTGAGGGTCATGCTGCTCAACAACTAGAAGTCTAAATCTCAAAAGGCATTCACTCGAAACACTCCTTATTCACAAAGTATGCACGTATGTCCACACTGGTAGCCCAACATAATGCATCACAGATACTGCAGGTGTAGCTAACATAGGGTAAGACAGCAATTCAAGTCATAGCCTGCTATAGGTCCCCAACCATGTCTCAAGAGTCAAACCCCATGTTCCTTAGCACCCTGGAGAATATTACTGTCCACCCTAACACTATCATACTGGTTGACCTCAAGTATCCCTCCATTAACTGTGAAAGCTGCACATGTATCAGTGCATTTGCCCAATGTTGCCTGGAAAGCATCCATTCCAATGGCCTCAGCCAGCTCGTTTCTACACCCACTACAGGTGGCAACATCACTGACCTAGTCAGCACTAACATGGGCGACTGTTGCTGTACACCAATAGTCAAGTTCGCCATGGTTAGATCTGACTACAATGTCATCACTTTAGAAATCCACATCCCTCCCACCCCCCTACAAAGGTAACCACCATGAAACACCTTTCCAAAGTCAACTTTTGCCTTCAAAGATCAGAGCAGGCTAACTTCACGGCACTCATGCAAATGGAGACTAGTTGCATGACCTCCAAACACACATCAATGCAGTACGAACATGTACACAAATGCATGGATTCCACCATATACAATAGAAACAAGATGCTCCCCTCCAGGAAAGAGAAGTCAATCTGGTGGTCCCCTGCCCAATCTACTCTACAACAGATAGAGAAAACTGATATGGAATAAGGTGAAGTCCCAAGACTGGATAAACCTCCTTATCAACTTCAACAAAAAGATGAGATTCCTCATGAAATACTCTAAAGCTAGCTGTGAAAACAGAATTGCAGCAAACAGTAAAGATATCCACAAGGCCTCCTGTAGTTATGTAAGGAATCTCCACAGCAGTACCAACATGTGCTCTGAGCTACTGCACAATCTTAACTCCTATACTGAGACAACAGATATATACTGGCACACAGATTCAATGGCAACTTTACCCCTCTTCCCACTCCCAAAGGACCAATCACAATACCAGTACACTGCCAGGCACCCAGTAGTACTCTGCTTTGGTATACAGCTTCTATTGGACCTGGCAATATCCCTGGCTGTCTTCTGCATGAACTACAGAGTGAACTGGCACCTCACCTGTGTGCCCTGTTCAATCATAGCCTCACCTCAGGCTTTGTCCCTACTGACTGGTGCACTGCTACGGTGATCCCTCTCCACACAGGAGGAGTGGCTGCAGACCCTGGGAAGTATTGCCCCATTAGCCTGACAAGCTTGTCATCCAAAGTTATGGAACACATTGTCATGGACCTAAGAAACAGGGATATGGGAATCTCCAGACTCAGGATCCTACACAGTTTGCTTTTGTGAGGGGTAGATCATGCCTGTTCAATCAACCTGGTCAACTTCTTTAAGTCAGTCACCAGAGCTGTGGATGAAGGCAAGGTGGTTCATACAGCCTACCTCAATCTGGCCAAGCCCTTTGATAACATTTCCCCCAATCAGGGTTCATGGATAAATTCACTAAGCTATGCATCAACCCCTATAACAGTAGGTGGGTTGCAAAGTGTCTCACAGATAGAACCCACAGTGTAAAAGTAGCTGAGCCCAAGTCAGACTGCTGACCAGTCATGTGTGGAGTTCCACAGGGTTTGGTCCTGTGTCCTCTCCTGTTTGGTATCAACTTCTCTGAAGTCCATGCCAACATGAAGGGACTCTGGCTGATAATATTTGCAGACGACTGCAAGTTGGGAGCTATTTACTACCTAAGTGATGTTGACATCCCACAGAAAGGCCTCACTGAGACCAATGACTGGTGTCAGAGCCATGGTCTTAAGCTCAATGTCAATGAATGTGTTGTCAACCCCCTTTGGGATGTCAGGCACTACTGGGATGTTACAGCACCAAAAATCAGACACCAGTGTGAAAGTGCATACCAACAACCAATTCCACCACAGTCACAGTCATATACCGGTAGGTCAAGTGAACTGTAGAGTATATGGACTGTGTGAAGAAATACATAATAGGTTTCTAGTCACACACTACCCCTACATATAGTGGTCCAATTCTCAGTGCAGTCTGAATCATGACCATGATACAGGACACATCTCAGTCTCCTGCTATAAAGGCATACAGCCAATAGACCAGCAAACATTGGAGCAGCATGCACAGTCAGATAAAAAAATTAGCCATAACACTTACATCTACCCCCCTCCATACATAGCCGAAATAACATGTACACATGACATGTGTACACAATCCTGACAGTCTGTCAAAATGGCCAGACATGCACAGACCTCTCAAATGTACAGTTCACTCAGAATGTACAGGCTCAGGATTGATATCTATGGCTTCTTCCCTGTAATATGTCTGTGGGTCTACTACATCACTGGGATGGTAGGAGGAATGAATGCAAGAAATAATGCTACTAAATATGGCTCAGCCTCATAGTGCATGACATCTGGACAAAGCCTGACATCATTGGGGGACAGAGGCACAAACACAGGCATAGATTGAACATATTGGTGTCAGAAATTTAGATAGTTGCTGATGTTACTGGGTTTGTTGTAACATATCCTTTATGAGGAATATGAAGGCAGTGATACCAATGGAGTTTAGCATTTACTAACTGTAGCCCCAGAGTCTATGACTGATTTTCCAAGGACAGCAACTGTCTGGGGAACACACAAAACATAACAGGCAAACATGTGTCCAGTCTGTGGACAGCATGCCAGTGGAGAGGTATGTCAGAGACATATCACTGTCAGACGTGACGTCACTCACTAAATGCATGTCTACACAAACCCTGTCAATCTATCAACCCACCATGTGTATAACAGCACCGATGATGACATATAATCTGTTCACAATTTTGGAGATATGTCCCCATGTTGTTGTGCTGTCTCCAGATGTCATGTCCTGTGAAGTATTTCCACCAAGGCCCACATGAAGGCTGTCCTATTTGTTGGAGCTAGCAGCAGTGTCCAGGCCCACAGCACAAAACTATGTGAGCACCTACATAGTTGTATGGCCTTAGCAATACCTGACATCTGCACATCTGCACAGAGGACAGACAGGAATTGGCAGCAAACATGTTATGCATTAGGATAAATGTCCTGATGGATAGAAGTCTGAAACTGAAATGTATGCCATTACTATATGACAACAGTCCTCACTGACATGGGCAAAAAACATAGTACTCTACAGTTAATATAATAATATCATATTAATATCCAATAGGGAATGCATAAAAACATACAACTGAAACACCAAGAACAAGATAGAGTAGTACTCAGAGTCCCAGCTCTGCATGCAGAGGTGCATGGTTGGAGTACTACAATAGGCAATCTAATTTTACATGGAAAAGCAGCATCAACAGTACTAATTTCATAATACAATATGTGTGGAATCATATTCATCAACCAGTGTATTGTAGCTGGTGTAACATGGAAGCGTGAGTGCATATAACGTGATACTACCCATGTATAAAAAATAATAAATAAAAAATAATAAATAAAAAAAATGTGATACTACCCATGTATACCCAAGTGTCATGCACAGTATAGTCACACCCTTTGCTACTGTAATGAGAGAGCATAAAAGCATGCTATGTACAGGACATTAAATAAACTTATTACATGATGTCATTATTCTGCTATGTTATGAGATGGGAATGTGAGCAATCATTACCAGGGCTGAGCTATGCTTAGCAGGTTTACACATTGCTTAAATGTGAATGATAACCAGTAGTTAGCTTTGCTAAGCATATCTGCACACTGGTAAGCATTGGTAAGTGAACACTACACTGTTTAAGCACCTATCAGTTTAACCGTTTTAGCTCCGCTTACAACTGCTAAAAAGTACCTTAATCACTCTGTATCCAGCAGCCCAGCAGAAAATAATCAGTCATGAACCCTGGATGCTACACACCATAGTCACAGCAATCTACCACTAAGCCATCTTAGCTGTGAGATGTTAGGATGTTTTTTCAACATATCATGCAGTACAGTCAGTTTACAATAGGAAGGATACACTGTACATTGAGGAATGATTGTTATCTACAAATATATACATGAAAAAAATATTTACGTATATAGAGGGATAGATAGATATGTGTGGAGATATATATGTATAATAATATATAGACATATTACCAAGAAATACTGATATGTATGTGTGTGTGTGTGTGTGTGTGTGTGTGTATATATATATATATATATATATATATATATATATATATATATATATATATATATATATATATATATATATATGTGTATCTCTAAATGCCCATACAAACATATGCTGCTGATAGACCACCCATAACTGAGGCAGCATGCACAGTTTTATACAAAAGGACCCATGACACTCACATCTGCCTCCCCCTCACCCAGTTCAAATAATACGTGGACAGTAGACAGCTACAAAATCATGATAGGCCATACCCAATGGCCAGACATATACTGTGACCTCTTAGCAAAACAACTACAATGAGTGAAGATAATAAACAAAAATACAAACAGCCAGTAATTCACACATGTTCATTTTACTATGATGTCTTTGCCAAAGCCTTCAAGGAGTAACACATTACAAGAAATACTTGCCTTAATTAGAAGATGCAATTGACACTTAAGTACATTTAAATACACAGCCTTCAATTACACTACTCATTTAACCCCTAGGGGATAATGTATAACATTTAAGAATTTAAACTGATTCTGTACATAAATAATGTTCTTTCATGACTACTACTTCTACTGGTGAGAATTATTAAAATGTACAGCTGTAGAACTGTGTTCTTTCTCATCAGTAATATGTCTCACATGTTCTAAAAGCCTAGTTTTAAAACACGTGTTACTCTCCCCCACATAAAATATTTTACAAGAGCATTGTCCATACACCAACCTCTTGTATGCACTGAGTCCCACATGATGTCTACCCTTTCCCCTCAGCAGGAATGACAGAACAAAATAATGGTAGACCCTAACTATCAACCACCTACTGTATAGCATCTGTACAAAACCCTGACATAATTTGTGACAGAGGCCTAAACACATGGCCATACTTGAAATATTGCATTTATACACTGAGAAAAGTGCTGGTGTTACAGGGTTTGTTGCAACATATCTTTTCTGACGGATATAAAGTCTGAAAAACAAATGGATGCTAGCATTTACTGATTGCAATCACCAGAGTATGCTACTGATTTGCCAATGACAACACCTGTCTGGGGAATAGAACAAACATAACAGGCAAACCTCTGGCCATTATGTGAATAGCCCTACAGTTGAGAGCTATGCAGACACAGAACTTTGTCAGACTGAAACCCATGCAGAAGTAGCATGTTCAAGCAAACCCTGTTAAACAAGCAGTATTCAAAACATATAACACCAATACTCACATTCTGCCCCTAAGTTTTGAATCTTCTCCACCATTTAGTTGGCTTGTCTCCACAGGTCTTGTTCTAAGAGGTATTATCTCACACACCTCCAGGATGTCTTCCTCATAGGTAAGAGAATTGGCCCACGCCCACATGGAGTACTCAAGTCTAGGAGTATGTTGCCATGACATTGGCTATTGGAATAGCTACACAGCTGCTCTGCATGCAGTCATCAAATGGGGAACACCAATTGGTGCTTAAGCCATCACATGGTCATGAGCACTACCTACAAAAGACAAGCTGCTATCTAGTCAAACCACCTCTGTCATAGACAGTCCATCAGTGCATAGCTGAAGTAGTGTGAGGAAAAAAAAGTATATATCTGTGAAAAATCCAGAAAAAAAAGGTATGCGAAACAAGTAAGCATGTAATTGAATGCAGTAGGTGGTCTGTAATAATGAAACATAGGGGTTTGAAAGCAAGTGTCTCAACAAGACTTGCTGTACTGATATACTGCTGAACAGCACTGAAGGCCAGAGCGTGTGGCTCTGTCTGTAGTGACTAGGCCAGCTACTGGGATGTTGTACATATCCATATGTTATCTGTGCATATAACTATGATACAGATTTTGTCTTGTAAATATAAGACAACTATACAGAGCATGTGCAGAGTAAATACTGCTGCAGATGTGTGTGTCTTGAACTGCATGTTATATACTGAGTTCATACCATTCAACTATCCAGTGTTCTGCACACTGACCATATGTGTATCTCTGTCAAGTCCTTGCCAAATCTGTGAAGACTGACATTACAACATCCCCCTTCATTGTCCTCTGTCTTTTCCCATTCAGGATTGCTACAGTGGATCATCTGTTGCCATTTCTGCCTGTCCTCTGAATCTTGCTCTCTCACACCAAACACATGCATGTCCTCGCTCACCACATCCAGAAACCTTATCTGAGGCCTTCCTCCCTTCCTCTTACCTGGCAGCTACATCATTAGCATCCTTTTCCCAATAGCCTCAGCACCCCTCCTCAGCACATGTCCAAACTGATGTAATGCTGCCTCTCCAACTTTGTCTTATATCTGTCCAACATGGCCTGAGCCTGTCATATACACATTGCTAAACCCATGCACCATGTCACACCCAGTTGAAATAATAACATCTGTAACTCTGCCATGTGCAGCTCTGACTCCTGCCTTTTTGTCAATGCCACTGTCTCCAACCCATATGACATAGGTGGTTCACTACCCTCTTGTACACCTTACATAGCACATTCACTGGTACTTGTCTATCACATATCACTCCTGACACTCTTCTCCACCCTCTCCATCCTGCCTGTACTCTGAAATGTTGATCTCAAACTTTTGAACACACCCACCTTTGCCAACTGTACCCCATGCATCCTCAACATTCTGGTATCCTCCCTCTCAGTTACACACAGATAGTCTGTCCTAGTGCTGCTGACCTTCATTCCATTCCTCTCTAGAGCATATGTCCACCTCTCCAGGGTCTACAAAAGCTGTTCCCTACTCCTGATACAGATCACAATCTCATCTGCAAACAACATAGACAATGGGGACTCCTGTATGATCTTGTCTGTCAACCTGTCCATTACCATTGCAGATTAGAAAGGGCTCACAGCTGATCCCTGATGTCATCCCACCTCCACCTTAAACACATCCATCAATCCCAATGCAGACCTCACTGCTGTCACACCACTCTTGTACATATCCTGTACCACTCTTACATATATCTCTTCCACTCATGACTTCATCATACAATACCACAGCTCCTGTCTAGGCACCCTATCACATGCTTCCTGTAAGTCCAGAGAGAAGCAGACCAACTCCTGACCTTCCCTGTATTTCACAAGTAACAATCTCAGAGCAAACATCAGATTGGTATTGCCCTTTCCATGCATGAAACCATACTGCTGACCAGTACTCCTGACCTCCCTGTGTAACCTAGCTTCCACTACTCTTACCCATAACTTCATGTTGTGATTGGTCAATGTTATCCCTCTGTAGTTATCACAGCTCTGCACATCAACCTCATTCTTAACACCATACCCATGCACTTTCTCTTCACTCCTCATGCAACCTCACACTTCCCAAGATATCAGTAAACAGCCTGCCTAATACACCACTGCCATTTCCCCTAAACAACCCTATGCTTCCACAGGTATGTAATGTGATCCAACAGGCTTGCCAGTATTCATCCATTCAATAACTATCATTACATCCTCCATGTTAAGCCATTGCACTTACTGAGTCACCATACCCACATCATCCAACCTTCTCTGTCTCATTCTCTTCATTCATCAGCCTCTCAAAGTACACTGTCCATGTCCTCAACACAATCTCCTCACTTGTGAGTATATATACCTCATTATCCTTTATCACCCTTATCTGCTACACATCATTCCTAGCTCAGTGCATCTGTCCAGCCAATCGGTACAATTCCTGTCATCCCTCCTTAATGATCAACCTGTCATAGAACTCTTCATATGCCCATCCTCAGCATTTGCCACCTCTCTCTTTGCCATGCACATCATCTACTCATACTCCGGCCTACCTTCCTCATCTCCCTGACAATCCCACTCCTTCTTTCCCAACCTCTGTCTCTGTATACTGTCTAGTACGTCCTCAGTCCACCAACAGATGTCTTTGTACTGCCTCCTCCATCCACATGTCATCCCAAGCACCCATTTAGCTGTTTTCCTTACCAGCTCTGCTGTACTTAACCAGATATTTGTTAGATTATCACTGCCACCCAGTGCCTGTCTCAACTCTTTCCTGAACTCCATCTCACAAGCACACTTTTCCAATTCACACTATTTGATCCTTGGTGCTGCCCCCACACTCTTCCTCATCTTGGTCACCAACATCATCTCACATACCAACATTCTCTGCTGCCTAAATGCACTTTCCCCTGTCACTACTTTACAATCTCCAATCTCCTTCAAACTGGCCCTCCTACATTGGATATATTCCACTTGTGTGCATCTGACTTCACTCTTGTATGTCACCCTATGCTCCTCCCTTGTGTTATAATGCTTATTCACCACAGCCATGTCTATAATTTTGGTAAACTCCACTACCATCTCACCGTTTCCACTCCTTTTAACACCATACATACCCATCAATTCCCCATGCCCTCTGTTCCCTTCGCCAACATGCCCATTGACATCTGCTGCAATGACCAGTCTGTCACCCTTGGGTACAGTCATCATCATGTCATCCAGCTGACATCACATTTCTTTTTCTCATCCATCGCACAACCAACTTGCATAGCATATGCACTAACAACAGTCATCATTACACCATCAGCTTACAGCTTCAGAAACATCACTCTATCAGACACTTATCTCATCTTCCAAAAATACTCTTGGCATAGTGTTTCTTCAGCAATAGCCCTACCCCCTTCCACCTCCAGTCCACACATTAATAGCACAATTATGTCCTGCCTACCATACACCCAGCCATGATCCCCTTCCATGTGGTCTCTTGCACACACACAATATGTCAACCATCCCCTGGCCATCATATCAGCTAGCCTGGTCCCTATACCACTCATACTGCCAGCATTAACAATTCTCATCCTCAATACCACCCTCCTAGCCTTTACCCTCTCTTCCTGCCATATGAATGTTGGACATCTTCCAGGGGATGCCTGTCAGGGAAATACTACTGTGCTATTGAATGATTCAAGTATGTTACAGCAATATTGAGACACTGTCACTGATTTTGTCCCATTGCACCCATGTATGCATGGCATCCTACAGATGTCCTGCTGTAACAGGTTGAGAGGGATGACTGCACAGGAAGAGTGTGAATTTAGTGTGCCATACTGACATAGAACAGACATGCATGTGAGGTATTAGCTATGCACATGTCAGTATGAGTAGGTATATGTGTCCACCTCATGAAAACAGACATGGGATGCACAATGTCAATTAAAATAGCTGTACATGTTGTACACACATGTAATCTTAGTTACTGTGCACCCAAAAATGTCACATGTCTACAGCTACTGGTTTTTGCATTGCCCTGACACAGTCATGCTTAGTACAGTAAGCATGATTATCATGACTAAATTGAAGAGGTGTCCAATTGTGCCATGCTCACTACAAACAATTGATTGAACACATATATGGCTGTATGGACTCAGCAATACCTTATTTGTCATACCTGCCTCCACCAATGTAGCATAATCCCCTTTGCTGGACAGCAGCATTACACAAACCACAGACTTGGTCCCTAAAGTGGCTGTTCAGGGAAAAGTAGGGACAGGAATCGACCGTGTTTCTCTGTTAGTGTCTACCAGGTGCAATCTGGTATACATCTCCGGTGGGAGACATTTTCACCAGCAGAATGCAACCTGATAATAGAAGCCATAATACAGAACCACACAGTACTGTTTGGCTGAAGCCAGCAACATCTGCAGGAGAGGAACACCTTGTTGGATGACCCTGTCCACAGGGTAAATTAGGTAGGCCTGCACACACGTACATATGAGCAGGTGCAGCATCATGCCACCAATCTCATATACCATGCCTGACAAAGGGTTGCCACTGCCAGGGACACCACAACCGCAGGTGGGAGCCCAGCCATGCAGCCCCCAAAGACACCAAATGAGGAGCTCCTTGCCAAACTTGGGCCACCCATCAAAGTACAACACCAGGGTACAAAGCCCCACTTGCTGGAAGTGGGTGGCATACACACACTGGACAAGGAGCGTGTAGGTAAGGTCTCAGTGGGGATTAGTAGACTACTGTATGAGGCATATTTGTATCTGTACAGTATCTACATGAATGTGCCAGGTCTGATTGCAGTTGTGGATGGGGATTTCTAATGCACAAAAGTGCAAATCTATGGTGAAGGACAGAAACAATGTGTAGTATTGGGTGTTGTACTGTAAGTGTGCAGACATGTTGCATCCATCCTTTTCCAAGGGCACTTGAGTGTGCTGACAATACCTATCTCCCACAACTACATAGGTCACTCTGGTCTGCATGTGGGACAGCAGCCTGAAGATGGTGGGTATAGAATTGTTCAGTTGTGCTTTGGCAATACCTCATGTATGTGGAGGGCATGCATCTTACAATGCACACAGCTATGACTAATAGCTATATTGCTTTATGAGCAAGTTCACTTGTGGTGGGATTAATTGTATTGCATCACAGTGGTCATCACAGGGGCCTATCTGAAGAGAATGTAACATTCCAGGAGCATACTTCACAACCTGTCAGTGCAAGACGTCTGGATAGACACCAGCAAAATGTGTTGGGCAAACATACTAAGGTAGGGATGTGTGAAACATTACTGCTATACGGTGGATATAAAATGTATACACACACCTGTTAAGATGCCATTTATTTCTAAAATATATTGATTGAGACCACAATATTTCAGTCCAGACCTTTCTCAACCTTTAATGTGACCCATGACATGAACAATTCACTTGTAAAACCAAGCATCTGGACTCATGTATTGCACATACAAGCCTGGACAAGTGTGAGGGTAGCAGACGTTGTATCAGTATGCAGTTTCAGTCAGGTATGACACCTGGTGCTGCCATATGTGTCAGTACACTCACTGTGGCCTACCTGGCAACTATATCACATACATGGGCATTGTTAAGGTAGACAGAGCCCTAATAGCTTCCACACATCTGGATGTTCCAGACACATCAGTACAGAGGACTGGTATGGCCTGTACAATAGTTTCACATGCTGCCTGTGAGGCAGATGCCATTACCACACTATATAAAGTAATGGCATCAGGAGGTGATCACCTGCCATGTTTAGTACACACATTGAACTGGTATCAGCCACACAAGATATAACCACACACACACACACACACACACACACACACACACACACACACACACACACACACACACATGCACACATACACCAGCATTCAGATTAGAACTCCAACCTATCTATTTATATTTACTATAATGGTATCAGAAGCGCCATGGAGCTTACACAATTTCACTTCATCCAAAGGTACTTGTAAGATGAATGACATCAATAGGACTACTAAATTAGGATGAGTATGGTGTTGCACACCTCAAAATGGTATAACCTTCGCAGTACATGATTCTCACATAAACACACACACAAACAGTTGCCAGTATTGAGGTTAGAATTCCTGCTTATCTAGTTATTTGTATTATGGTATTACGCAGTTAGCCGATGCACCATACAGCTTACACAATCTCACCTTCTCCAAAGGTACTTTTAAGGTGAATGACAACAACATCAGTAGTAAACTAGGGTGGAGGAAGTGTAATGGGTGGAGCACAAATCAAAATGGTATAAGACACACAGTATCTGATTCACACACACATAGTTGCCAGTACTGGGATTAGAACTCCTGCTTATCTAGTTATTTCTACTATAGTGTTGTGCAGTTAGACACGCCACAGAGCTTACACAATTTCCCCTAGTCCAAAGGTACTTCTCAGGTGAATGATATCAACAGGACTTTTAAATTGGAGTGAGGTGAAATGTAAAGAGTGGTACACAAATCAAAAATGGTATAACCCACATAGTACATGGTTCTCTCACACAAACACACACAGACACACACACACAGACACACACACACACACACACACACACACACACACACACACACACACACACACACACACACACACACACACACACACACACACACACACACACACACACACACACACAGAGTTGCCAGTATTGGGATGAGAACTCCTACCTATCTAGTTATGTCTACTATAGTGTGGCAGTTACTGTGCATGCTACAAAGCTACAGAGCTTATTGGACTTTCAACCTGCCAAAGGTGCTGATAACTGCACAGCGGAAGTAAAGTGTTACAGGTGGCAGGAAGTCTGCCTTCAGTTTGTACTGTACATCTTGCTAGTTCTTTCTGTCTTGCACTTTGAATAGCATTATAGCTTTACACTTCAACAGGTTATTGTATCAATAAGTTTATCATACCTGGAAGCCATCAGCAGTACTCATTCGTCATGGAATTAGCCCCAGTACTTACTAGTTATGACCACCCCTCCTGGCATGATTGAAGTGAGTTTTCTGTGCTTTCACTCATTAACCTGGTGCACTTATCCATTCTGAGGCACTGTTGCAAGTACCTCATGTACACAGACAACCCTCTTCTCTAAACTCCAAACACTCAGATCAGTGAGAGTTACCCCTATATCACCAAATGTGGAAATATGCACTCTCCAGCAAAGACTGGACTAGCTGGTCAAGAGGATGAGATCAACACCTGCATCACACCATGTAGACCACATAGCTCTCCACAATACCCACTATGACAGGCCTGTCATACACTGAAAAGCCAGACACCCACCTTCACAGAGGCACTCAATGGACATTTACACAAACAGCACAGACCAGCAAGGCCGACACCCACTCAGACACCATGACACAGCACATACTAAAGGACACATATGTCATCTACACAGTGTGCCCCTCAACCTAAGCTCCTAAGGCTGACCACGTTGCACAATACAGTGATCATGGGTGACTCAGTACTGCAGCACACAGATGTCCCACTCACTATGTTGATTATGCAGGTGGTAACAGCCAACTGTCTGTCACATGCCAGCATCCAACACATGACACACCCATTCAGGCCACTCCACAACAGCTCCAAGTATCACTCTGTCATCATACATGTGGGTGTGAATGACCTGAGACACATCTCCCTGGACTAAATGACAAGAGACATGGTTGAACACTCAGATGATGTGGTCCAGGCAGGTGTAACAGTAGCCCTGAGCAGTATGCTGCCATCACCCAGAATGATGCTGTGGTACTATCAACAGATAATTGACTGCAACACTGGCTTACATATTGTGTGTCATTCTCAGGGGATCCAGAGTCTCTCTGCTTGGGATAACATGATTGACAGACCTCAATGCCTTGCCAGAGATGTCCTAAATCTGTCAGCCTTGGGTTTCCAGGTACAGGGTAAGCGTCTTGCCACCTCTATAGTGCCTTATTAGGCAGTGTTCCAAATCAATTTACCACCGTAACAGCTAGACATGTATGCAATCTGAGGATCATGCTGCTCAACAGTAGACGTCTACCTGTCAAGATGCAGTCACTCAAAGCACTCCTCAGAGTGGAGGATATTGACAGTTGTGCTGTAACAGAGTGGTGGTTCACAGCAGCAGACAGCAGCCCTGCACTAACAGGTTATGATGCATTCCACAACTGACAGTGCCAAAACATGGACCACACCTCTCTACAGGTGGTGTTGTCTCCATATCCATAGTGGATATGCACAGCTTCAGAATAGTATCCCAGCATAATGCATCAGAGGTACTACCTGTAAAACTGACTTTAGGGAATAGTGCAATCCACACCATAGCCTGCTATTGGTCTGCAGCTATGTTCCTAGACTGCCAATGCACATTCTTCAACACCCTGGCATCTATGAAGGTTCAACCCAAGACTGACATAGTATGAGATTTCAACTACTCCACCATCACATGGGGAAAGAGTCAAGCACCAGTACACTGGCCCAATGCTTCATGAAATTCATCAGTTCCATTGGTCTGGACCAGCTTATACTGATCCCTACTGGAGGATGCAACAACCTTGACCTGTAGTGATTACTTACATATGGGACTGTTGCTCAACCACAGTTGTCAATTCCTACCTGGTAGGATCCAATCATGATGTAATCAACATGGAGCTCAACATCTCACCCACACCCCCCGTCCCACAAAGGTAACCACCTTGCAAAACCTCTCCAATACTGACATTGCAGTCATAAAAACAGGGGCAGATGACTTCACTGCACCCATACCAATGGTAAATAGCTGCATGACTGTCACGTCATGCACATATGCACTGCACAAACATGTACATGGATGCATGGTACTAGCCATAGCCAACAGAACACAGACACTGTCCTCCAAACACTGGAAGCCATTGTGATGGTCCCCTGGCATTACTTAAGTGTACAACAGGAGGACACTGCTGCAGAAAATGATGGTGTTCCAAAACTGGTGAACCCCCTTATTAGCCTTGAGCACAACTTGGGATCCCTCATGGAATCACCTATAGGCAGCTATGAAGGCAGATTTGCATCAGACACTAATGGTAATCACAAAAGCCTTTGATAATTATATCAACAACCTCTTCAGCAATAACCACAAGTGCCGTGAGTTACTGCATAATGCTGATCCCTATCCTGACACAACAGATATTGACCACAGTCTTTCCAACGCAGTCAGTGTTAGCTTTATCCCCCCCCCCCAAGGGGACAATCACAATGGCAGAAGAATGCCAGGCACCCAGCATTACTGCAGGCCAGGTTAGACATGCATTGTCCACAGGCAAGGATACAGCTTTCATGGGACCACAATATATCCATGGCTCTGTTCTAGATGACATACAAGGAGACCTCACATCTGTGTGCCCTGATCAGTCACAGCCTTACCTCAGGCTTTGTTCTTCCAAAATGGCACACTGCTACAGTCATCCCTCTCCATAAAGGGGTAGCATCTACAGACCATGGGGATTATTAGGCCTTTAGCCTGACAAGTCTACTATGTACAGGTATGGGTGCATCATCAGGGGCCTGATTGACCAAGATATGGGTGATCTCCTAACTCTGGACCCCACACAGTCTGGCTTTGTTAATGGCAGATCATGCCTGCTCAACCTGGCTGACGTCTTTCAGTGAGTCACCAGGGCTATGTATGACAGTAAGGCACTGCATACAGCCTACCTCAATCTGGCCATTGCTTCTGATACCATTCTCAGTCAGGGATTATTGGTAAACCCAACAAACTAAACATCAACCCTTGCATCAGTGGGTGGTTTGCAAACTGGTTCACAGAACGCACAGTATGACAGTGGCAAACTCCAAGTCAGACTAGCAAGCAGTAATGAGTGGGGTCCCATAGGGATCAGTACTGGATAGTGTCCTGTCCAGCATCTACTTCTCATGCGTCCAGCCCAACACAAAAGAATTCTGGCTGACCAAGTTCACAGAGGACTGCAAGCTGGGAGCTATCATGAACTCCACAAGTGATGTAGGCATCCTACAGAAAGGCCTCACTGAGACCAATGAGTTGTATGGAAACCATGGCCAGAAGTTTAACACCACAAAATACATCATCATCCCCTTTGGTAAAACACTCAGTTCCCAGTAAGTTCCACATCAATGGGAGCCCAATGAACACTGTAGGTATTGTAAGAGATCTGGGGACACAGGTTGACAGCAATTTCTTCTTCAAGCACCACATTGCCACTGTGGGTAGGAATTCCTTCTATATGGCACAGTGCATTACAAAGGGTTTTGCATCCAGGAAGACAGAGGTGATGATCTCTGTCTACTATTCCCTCATTAGACCACTCCCCAAGTATTATGGCCCATTTGCCATGTACCTCACTAGACACCTGCTACAGCTGGAGAAGCCACAAAAGCACCTCACTAAGGCATTCCTAGGCATTAAACACACATCCTACACAGACAGACTCAGCAGACCCAAGCTGTCATATCATCTAATTAGCAGCTATCTGTGCTTGACTTATAAAGCCATGTCTGACTCAGCTGGTTTAGAAATGCTACATATAAATCCATCCACACCACAGACTGTTGAGACCTCTACCTCAGTACCACAATCACCACAACATGCTGGTGGGATAGGTCCCTCACCAGGAGACTGCACATACCCTGGAATACACTTCCCATACATGTCATGCAACGACCTAGCCAACCCTGTTCCAGAGAAATCTTGATAAGTGGATGGGTAATAGACAGTTCAACCCAAGGATCACTGCAGTGGCTATACTTAATACAGGCACTGGGATGTAACAGCAGGTGGCACAATGGCAGGGCCCTTCTATGTGCTAGGCTTGTTAAGGCTCCTGGGCCATTACCTACTACACACTTGTGAACCTATAAAGGGAATGACATCAGCAGGACTGATAAAGTAGTGCAGTGGGTATTTAACCTATCAAAATACTTTGTCCTACAAACAGACACCACACACTTGCCATATGTGAAAGTAGAACTGCTACCTAACTATTGATTTGCACCATAGTGTTACACAGTTACCGCACATGCTACAGAGCTTACTGGGCTAAGAGTTGGCCAAAGGTGCTGATATGGAGAATGTCATCAGCAGGACTGATAATGTAGGGCAGTGGATGGGAAACATTTTTAAATACTTCTACTTACAAACAAACATACTCACACACACATTTGCAGAATACAAGAGTAGAAACCCTGTCAAACTAGTCATTTGTACTATAGCATTAAGCATTTATCACAGGTACTGCTGAGCTTACAGGACTGACAGTTGGCCAAGGTTGCTGATTAGGAACTGAAATTATCTGGACTGATAAGGTGGGGCAATGTGAAGTGTTGTGGGTGGGAATGGCATAAAACTGTTTCACCTATAAACAAACACACAACTCCCTCAGTCTTGCACCCACAACTGTCACACACACACACACACACACACACACACACACACACACACACACACACACACACACACACACACACACACACACACACACACACACACACACACACACACACACACTTCTACATTTGTCAGGACTGAGATTAAAATTCCTACCTAACTAGTTATTTGTACTATAGTGTTATGCAGCTATCGCATGTACCAGCACCTTGGTGATATATTACAATGGTGGAATCTCTGTGCATTTATGTTCTGGCCTGGTCTGAATTCTAGTCTACAGCTGGGTAATATAAGTCAGACAGGATTAGGGTGACAGGCAGACACCAGATAGAGTTGTAGGGGATAGAATATGTTGGTGTGTGTGTGTCCTGGGCAGATATGTTTGCCTATAGCTACCAGTACTTTGCACTCAGCTCTCCTCAATGGTTGACTGCACTTTGAGGATCTGGTGTGTGTCAGATTGTTTGACCAGCCTGGAGGTTTGTGTTTGTCCCACATATATGCATGGCCCACTTCATTTTGATTGGATGGCCACATGTTGGGTCAGGATGTTGTATAGGATGAGTGATCAGGGAGGGGTGTGTTACTCCACATGGCTGTGGCCCAGGGTTCTTTGGGTGCAGACATGTCATCATCTTCCAGGGTTGGGCCTGCCTGCATTGAGTGCATTCCCATGTTTAAACTCCTAGCCCTGCCTATTGACTGTACAGAGTATCATAAAATGCCTACATCCATGACTCATGACTCATGTATCTTGTTGGTTACCCAAACAAGTGTGGTTTTCCAGCAAATGTGTTTTGCAAGTCACTCAGGGTTGAAGTCAAATATTACTGACAGTTTCTATTGCAGTTTCAGACTTCATACCCATTAGACATTCAGTGCTACAACAAATCATTCCATCAACTTTATAACATTATTAGTGCAGAATTTCACAGGTGTCCTTTTCTTTGGATCTTCATCACCCCATTATTCATGGCTTTGTCCTAATTTCTGGCACCCTGAGGCTGGCAGGTTTGCTCCTAGCAGTTGTCAGCAAGGCCTTTCTTTGCATTTTGTGGACTGTGTTACGCTGGTGTTATGGACCCCATGACACTCTCTAAAGTGCACTGTGGGTGAGACATAAGCATTTGCTAGAGGCCTGTAGGCCAGGTGTGACAGATGTAGGCCATCTGTAGCAGGGCAGTGCATTCTGATAATCATATGTTCCCAGGCTGCTGGCAGGAGACACCCCTGGGATGCCACCAGTAAGTTGACTCTGAGTGTTACTGACAATTGCTTTCTGTTACTCTTGTGCCATCAGTCTGGGTGACAGCTGGATGCTGCTTAAGTCTAGGAACATGTTACTGCATTGCTATGGGATTATGGGTGGTGTCATGACTGTACACGATACACATCTGCACAGACAGTGCTGATATTTGCTTAACATGTTGGTCCCATGTAGCATAGTGGTGTGCCCTATCTTTCAGACTACAGTATCAACCACAGGTCAGATTGTTCTGGCATGGACATTTGCAGTTTCAGACTTCTTACCTTTAAAAGCCATACTGCCACTGCCAGACCTGCTGTGATATCACTGTGTAAAAGTTTGTGAGTGGGGATTTCATAGATGTTGGTATGTGGGGGCCTTTGCCAGGCATTTCTGTTGTCTACAGCTGATCTGCTGTGTGGGGCTGTTGGAGGGTATGGGACCCCAACTTTGAAATCCATACATGTGACCTATGACCCCCCCCCCCCAGTTATTTGGCTCACCACATATACTGCAGTGGTATTTGTCGACTAGGGTGGGACTGCATGGTGTGGGTAGGGCAGTACTGGGGATACATATCCTGCTGTCCCACAGAGCTGTCAGTTGTCTGCTGCTATCTCAATTAGCCAACCCATTCCCTTACATGCTTGATCAATACCATAGATATGTTATTAGAAAATTTCTCTCCATTAGTTTATTTTGTTACAGAGACTGGCTTACCTTGTGCCTGCAGCTGTTGTGGGGGTGGTGCTTGAGTGCTGAGTATGTCTGATGCATGCAATACACTGTCTATACATGGTCAGGTATAGGTGGTGTGATATTTGGCATGCATTTTATTGTGTGTGAGTCAGAGAGAGAGAGAGAGAGAGAGAGAGCTCAGTCCTTGGGGCCCTACAGTGTCAGTGTATGTGCTATGTGTTGCCTCTTTGCTAAGGCCAGGGCATACTGGGCATACCTTCATCTGCCTACAGGGTCAGGCTCAGGATGTTCCTCCTCTCAGTCCCTCTGTGCCTGTGGAGGCCTTGGCAATGGTGGGCAGCTGTGTGGCCCTTCCCCATTTTGTTCCTGCTGCAGCTGTTTTCACAGAATCATATTGTGTAGCATGGCACATACTATGACCATGTGTGCACATGTAGCTAGAGAGTACTGCAAGACTCCACGAGATATGTCAAGGCAGCAGAACCATGACTTGAGCATCCCAAACACACACTCTATAATGATACTGGTTTGTGTGTGTGCCTCACTATGGCATACTTGTGTGGGTGTGTGTGCATTTCTGAGAGGTGTCATCATCCACGGCTCCAGTTTATTGCCAGCATCCCCTACTAAATGGCCATACGGGATGTCCCCCCTGGCAAACTACTGATACAGTTGTAAGGAATGCTAGATGTGGGAGTCGTGATAGCTTCCAGAGCAGCCAGCACACACATTCATGATAATGCCCTGGGCATTGCACACGACCTGGCAGTTGATGGAGTAGAACCCCATGTGGTTTATGTAGACCCTACCCTGGTCACCAGGTGGTGCTTTGATGTGGATGTGCGTGCAGTCTATCGCACCCAGTACCTCCGGGTAGTCTGCTACATGGTTGAAGAGCCACATATTGTAGGTCCTCTCCTCACTGGTGGTGGGGAATTGAATGTACTCCTTGGCATGTGGTTGCATGGCATCCAGGAACTAGTGGAGTTTTCTGGATGCAGATGCCTGTGAGACCCCCATGATATCCCCAGTTGGTCCTTGGAAAGCACCTGTAGCTAGTATTCATAAAGCTACACATACCTTGGCATGCACTGGGATGGATTCCCCTCTGTTTGTTCTGGATGTGAGGTAAGGCCGGCACAGCTCCACAATTTGCTGCAGTATGTCCTTGTCTACCCTGTAGTGCGCCAGTATCTCCAGATCATGTAGCCCCTGGTAGGTTACTCTGGGCCTGAACACTCTTCTCTTCCTCCTCATAAGTCTGGGGTGGTTGTCAGCATTGTCCTCTTCACCACCCTCAGCCTCTTGTGCATACTGATGTATGAGAGTGACAGCAGCCCCTAACATTTTGTTAGTTCTGTCAGGTAAAATTTCCCCATCTGTGTATACTGGTGATGTAGAGTTTGTGGGAAAAAACAGACTGAAAGGTGTTTGCATAGTTTATAGTGGTGTGCTGCAGATGCTGCCTGTGTGATTGGCTGAGTATGATACTTTCCACCTGCCAGCTCTATTGCTTGTATTTGAGTGCCTTTATTCTGCTATTTCCCTTTTTTTCTTGTTCCACTTGTTATTTCCTGTATTTTTTTATTTTTGTGGTTTAAATCCCAGGGCACGCTGTGCACACCTATTTAGGTAAGGTAAGCAAGGCTATACAGCCATGGACACAGCCCCTTGCTTACATATACACAGTGCTGCCATTTTCTGATTTCCTGTGTTTTTTTTTTTTTTTTAAGTCCCAGTGCATGCCATACAAACCTGTTTAGCTAAGTTAAACATGTTTTAGCAGAAATGTCCCGTCCTGGACGCGAACACACTCTTCATTTCATGGTGTAAAGTATTACAGCCTCAGACACACCCCCTTGCTTAGCTGGGCTTAGCTAAGCACACACCCAGGCAACAGTGCTCTAATGTGCTCACAGCTATAGCATAACACACCCTCTTTTCATGTTAGTTGCTCCTCCTGCCTACACGATCCTGTTCTAGCACCTACACAGTTAGGTGCAGGTTTTGGACTTAGAATATTTTGTGATTCATTAAATTTCCCCTCATTTGCATACCTCACTGCTTTAGCTCATCAATACTGCACTGACACAGAGCCTTTCCCCTTGACAACCACTGCCCCCTGGTATTGTTTTGATTCTGCATACCATAAACTCAAATGGCAAAATGCAGATTTTCTTTAAACTTGGGTTTTCACTTTTTTTTATATTTTCGGCACTATCTGTGCTATGCTTAAACGGCCAAGATCGGCCACAAAAAAAGTTATTTTATATTAAAATTAAACATTTATTCATGCCAATGGCCATACATTTGGCCATTGGCATGCCTACAGATGTGAATACATGCTTTTATTTGTGCTGTCATGCCTCTGTTTTCTTTTTTGCAGAAATGTGTTCAGTTAGTAACTGAGCACATTTATGCATTGACACTGTTCCTGCACAGAGACCTGGCAGCTTCCTGAATCGCTAATTCACCTCATTTGCATGATTTTCACCAGAAAATGAGGTGATCAACATGCCGCATGGTCTTCCGTATAGGAACAGTGTAGACAGGCTTGTGCATGTCAGATCAGCTGTTTGCTGAATCGCTCGGTGGCTGAACTCCGTACAGGAGCTGCTACACTGTTCCTGCACAGAGTTTTACCTTTCATGAATCCCAGGGCATGTTTTTTGTAGGTAAGGGCTTGGCCAAGTGAAGGCTGCATATCCACTGCTACATAAATATTTCAAATCTGAAACTGCACAATAAAGATGAAAGAGCACATTACTCAACCCCATTCTTCTAGTGATCTCTCACAAATGTCTTATCAGATATCCTGTCAACAACATTAAGTTGACAATAAAGCTGTCAAATTAACCACAATTCAGTTGAATGGATCCCATAAACATATAACATTTTCAGACAAGATTTAAGTATTTCAAGGTAAATTTATATTTTTAATATTTTCAATGTTCTACTGTGATTGTGACAAGAAAGTGTTTCATGTATGTAACAATATTTTCTTTCAAAACTTTTTCATTATTAAACAAAAAATTAGACTAAAAAGGTGAATATATATATATATATATATATATATATATATATATATATATATATATATATATATATATATATATATATATATATATATCCATTTTAATAAAATATTGATTTTTGTCTTAGTCTAAAGCGAGTACTGGTTTATTAAAGTGTGGAAATATGAATATTTGCCTTTTAATTGGCATGTTTTGTTTGTCTTTTGTTTTTTTGCTATAAGACAGTATCTCTGTAAAACCATTTTTAGTTTTTTTCTTTATATAGATGTTAGTAGTATTCATAATAAGAATTTTTTCTTGGTGGATGACATTTTGGCTCCCATTACGCTTTACAAAAAAGTCAGCTTATTAAAGCATCAACTGATTTTGCTTGTGTATCTTATCCTCCTCCCAAATGAGGCAGGCTACTTCTTGAGAATACCCATGGGTTGCATTGACTGTCCCCAGAAGACAATAGCATAGATTTATTAACCATGGTTAGTCAGTAACACCAAAGCACTGACTGCATATGGCTAACTTTGAAGTCTTTAAATGGACTAATACTAAGAGCAGAATTGATTGCATGACATTCAGCTTCCTGCAGCTATGTTATTAGAATTTAAAGATATTGTCCCCATATGATAGATTCACTTTTATAGTTTTGAAATACACAGCTATATCAGCTTTAAATACAACTATGAGGCAGTTTACATTACATATAATGAACATTTGTAATAGACTTAACTCTGTTCTGACCTAGCTGTTGTGCTATTTACATAAAACAAAACTTTTTTGCTACATTCAAAAGACATTTTACTGGCTTCCTACTGAAATGTTAGCACTCAAAATGTTGAGTGCCACCAAAAACAAAAACACACGAGAAGAGCGAATCTCGAAAATAGCTCTTCTCCTTTAAACTTCTTTCTACAATGGGCAAGCACCCTGTACCCCCCATAAGGGTAGCAAGCACCACCCCCTGAACTTATATATCAACTCTGAGATTACCATACCCCAGAAAACAGGAAATATTCTGAGAAATGGCATCTCAGATTAAGTGCATGTAAGTCCGTTGTTTTGGCCCTTCAGTCCTGAAATACGGAGACTGAAGGGCCAAAAGAATGGACTTACATACACTCAGTCCGTTCTTTTGGACTGAAAGGTCTCCGTATTTCAGGACTCATTCTAGTGCGTCTCAACAGTCAGACAGTTACCCATTTGAATAAGAGCGGGTTTTCAGTCCACAGAATCTCTTAAGTCTTGAAATGTCTATATATCTGTGTGTTTTCATCAGTAGTCTTTCATCTTTAGGATATTTAACAAGACTATTCCATCAAGAGATCTGATCTTCCTTTTAGGTTAGTTGTTGCTTTCCTTGGAGATTCAACCTTTGAAGATTCTCTCTCATTTTGAAACTCAAGACTTTTCACTTAATTATCTTATACAGATGTCTATGATTCCTTTTATACAAATGTCCATTTTTCCAATGAACTACCTAAAATCTTGGTTCATTTTTGTTTAAAAGAATTTCAGTTTTAAAAAAGCACATGTAAACATTACACCAAAGGACATCATTTTAGCAGTGTCATTTAAGGAGTATGACTGAGTAGTAGTGTTTTACATGAAAAAATTCAGGTTTATTTTTAACATGTATATATGCATTTGAATAAGTACACCGTTTTAGCATTGCTGAGATCAGTCAACTGAGATGGCATGAAACATTATGCTCATAAATTACTGATTATGTATGACCATCTGTTTTGTTTCAGTCTGCAAATAGTTTTAATGGGCATGATGGAGGGCATTGGAAATATATTAAAACATTTTCATCAAGCATCATGGCCAAATAAATTTATCATTACAGACTAGTTCAATCCCTACTTGTGTTTTTGAATTGGTTGTATTGTTTTTTCCTTCTTTATTGTGTTATACCGAAAAGAATGATGATTTGTGAGAGAATGTTTTCTTTGCTTTTGAAGAGGTTGTGGATATTCAAGTTGATATATGCATTTCCTTGTGGGCATAATCAGTTTGTTGTGTAAGTACAGGGAAAGTGAATCCCCGGGATTCATGAAGCTCGGTGCAAGGACGGTGTTAGCCTTGCACCGACCGTGCGGCATAGAGATGGTGCAGTAGCACCATATGCATATTAATGAAGGCATGCTGCCGCACCGTCCACGTGCACAGGAAAAGTGCACGAGTGCAGGGGGCATGTTTAAGCACTGCACGGAGGTGTGAACATGTTGGCTACAATCACGCAACCTAAAATGCTGACTAGTACAGCCTGCCTCTAATAGTAATCACTCCTGACTCAGTGGATACTGAAATGTATGCAAAGCATACAAGAGAGTTCCGCGAACACCAAAATAAAATCACAGGAGTAAACACAAAAGCATGTAGCTGAATTTTGAGCCCCCGTCCCTCGAACAATGACATTTAAAACCCCATGCCCGTATTTCATTGTAGTGTTGATTTTTATACCAAGTGGAAGTGAAACGCAGCATGTTTGCATGCCACTGCCCTTTGCTAAGCCTAGCCCAGCAGTGGTCAGAGCATTCTCTCAATATCTGGCCATTTGCGATCTGAGTCATCCTTGTCTGGATGGCCCAAAGATGAATGGGTATTACCCAGGTCAACCTACCATGTCATGAAAGATAAGTATTTGCGTGTACCTATGTGCGTGAAGTACAGCATGTGGAAGACCAAATATGCTAGGGTTGTCCTCACAACCATATTGGTACCAGAGATTTGTAGAGTATGCAATGTGTACTGCTGTCTGTGCCATGGGCCAGCAACCAGAGAAGGGATGGTTGGTGTGTTTGTGGAATTTGGGGGGGTGACGGGTAATGTAATAATTCACCAAGGGGAGACTGGGTCGGATGTACAATAGGTGAACTGGAGGTGTACGAGGGAGCAGTGGGTGAATCAAAAAGGAAACCAAAGAACATACATTCACATCCCCACAATCACATAAACATATGAACATTACAATGTGCGATACACATGTACAAAAACGGTACCAGCTGACACCCACATAATGGTCTGGCCTGAACTGAGCCATCCAACCACTACACACCTGGATACATAATTGAATACCCATCATCCCCTTCACAGCACCCCCCCCCCCTTGCTGAACGTCCACCAAAACCACCCATGCTCGGGCTGCTAGCTTGGGCCAGCCATATCTGCATATAGTGCCCCCTACCCACATCTAGTAGACAGTCTCACCCTAGGCAGTCTCAGGCTTGCAAACTAGGTATCTCTTGCATGTATAACCCTCCCTCATTTTCATAAAACCAAAAGAATGGGAGTCATTGGCGTCTGCAATTTTTGGACATCCCTCATGGGATAAGTGTCTGTTCTAAAGATTAGACTTGGTGGCACAACATGATGTCCAGCCCCGTAGACATCC
>NC_056744.1:1377158938-1377228222 GCF_019279795.1 Protopterus annectens | reverse complement strand
TATTCTGCCTTATCAGAACTATTTGTTTTAATAATAATTCTTTAATTTCCTCTTGATTAATTTCAAAGATTCTCCATTTTCTCACATAATATTCTCTATAATTCCTTTCCAAATCCTTTAAAGCATCTAGACACATTTTTTTATAATTTCTTTTTTTCCACTTTTCTTATGTCTGGCTTCCGCTCAAAAAACATTTTTTATATTTACTTTAAAAGCTGGCCACCACTTAGTCCAGTTTTTATAACACACTCTAGTAGAAGTCTTTCTATTTACTTTTCATAATTTCTCATTTATTCTTTTATTCCTTTTCCCAATCTGAAATACTCATTTTCTTGTAGTTCTACCCATTTGGCTAAGTGATCTGAAAAGTCTGCTACAAGTGTCTCTCTGTTTTAGCTATACTTAAACCTTGTGATGTAATAAAATAATCTGTTTCTGTCTTATATACACCTCAACTATATGTCCACAAGTTAATCCAGATCTTTAAATTTCCACATTTTATATATTTAAATTTTATTCAAAACTTTTCTTAAAATCATTTCCTCTCTTCTTTTTTCTCTCAAATAACAACCAAAATCATCCATTATTAATGTATTCATATTAATTGTTACATAATCCAGAATTTTATGAAAAAAATTTCCCTTTCTTTACTTGTAACACAGGCATACAGTGCTATAATTAGAAGTTATGTACTTACCATAACGTTCCATCTGAGTAGGTGGATTCATTTGTCTGCAACCTGTGGGTATGGATCCGATATCAGATCCGAACCGGCATGGTTTATCCAGCTATGGATCCGAGCTCCTAGCTCCTCCCCTCACCCATAATGCCCTGCTCTCCCTACATGACCTCAGATCAAGTTTGCCCTGTACCAAATACCCTAACAAAGGGTAATACATTCTATGCAGGAAACTGACAAGGCCAGGGGGATAGGAGGGCGGGATGGTTGCAGACAAATGAATCCACCTACTCAGATGGAACGTTATGGTAAGTACATAACTTCTAAATCTAAAGTAGGAGAATTCATTTGTCAGAAACCTGTGGGACAGAGTCCCCAGTTACCTGAGTCTTGGGCGGCCAGCATGGAAGGATATTCTGGAGCACCGCGGAGCCAAAGGATGCTCTACCTCTAGATGTGATATCCAGCTTGTAATGAGAAATAAAGGTATGAGATGAAGCCCAAGTGGCTGCTGAACAAATGTCATCCAGAGGAACCCTAGCCCTAAATGCCGCTGAGGTAGAAACAGACCGGGTTGAATGGGCATGGACTCCTTCTGGTGTGGACCTCCCAGAAGCTTGGTAAGCTAATAGAATACACTGTGAAATCCAGTGTGACAAGGAGACTTTGGAGATTGGTTTCCCCAGATTAAATTTGGCAAATGAAATGAACAATTGGTCGGATTGCCTATGACCAGCTGTCCTGTTGAGATAAAAACGAAGCTGCCTATGAACATCCAAGGAATGCAGCTTGTATTCACCCTTGTTCTGATATTTAGGGAAGAAAACAGGGAGGTTGATGAACTGATTAATGTTTGTTTCCGAAGCTACCTTAGGAAGAAAAGAGGGATTAGTCCTGAGGCACACTCGGTCCGGATGGAAGACCAAGTAAGGCGGTTTCATGGATAGAGCTTGAAGTTCAGAAACTCTCCTAGCTGAAGTAATGGCTACTAAAAATGCAGTCTTAAGAGACAAGAATTTTAGATCTACTGTGGCCGCAGGCTCGAAGGGGGGAGCGGTCAAGGCCTGAAGAACTAAAGAAAGATCCCACGGTGGAACCGTCTACTTGACAGAGGGTCTAAGCAGAAAGGTGCCTTTTAGGAAGATTTTACATAACTTGGCAGATATCAGAGGCCCAGAGTCATGACCAACATGGTAATGAGAAATGGCCGCTAGCTGAACTTTGACTGTGGAACTACTGGCGCCATCATTAAAGAGATTAGTAAGAAAGTCTAGAACCAAAGGAAGGGGAACCGTGAAGGGATCCAGACCTTGTCGCTCTGCCCAAATGGAGAAGCGCTTCCATTTACTGTGGTAAACTTTTCTGGTAGAAGGTTTATGAGCCGCTACCAGAATGGCCTTAACTGGGGACGAGATTCCGGGAGTCCTGATCAGGAGTGGAACTGGAGCAGCCAAGCAGTCAGCTTCAAGTTGTCCAGGTTCGGGATTGGTAGGTTCGATGGGTGTGAAATCAGATCCGGAATGGGATCTAGAATCCAAGGTGGATTCACTGAGTGAGACCTTAGGTAAGGGAACCATATCTGTCGAGGCCAGAATGGGGCTATGAGGATCATCCTGCACCCCAACTGGGAGGCTTTCTGGAGCACCTGGAGCATCAGAGGCAGAGGTGGGTATGCATAAAGAAGACCGGGAGGCCAAGCATGCACCAGAGTGTCTCTGGGGAAATCCCCTGGAGGTGGGATTAGAGCGAAAAAATTGTCGCACTTGGTGTTTAAGGGAGAAGCAAAGAGATCGCAACAAGGAGTCCCCCATTGTGCGAAGATATGTTTCTCTACTTGAGCATTGAGAGACCACTTGTATGGGGAGAGAATGGTGCGAATGAGCTTGTCCGCAAGGATGTTGGACCGACCCGGAATATGTGTTGCGATGAGAAAGCGGTTGGAGGTGATAGCCCATTCCCACACTCTCATGGCTTCTCGACATAAGGGGTAAGACCTGGCCCCCCCCTGTTTGTTGATGTACCAGACCACCGACATGTTGTCTGATTGAATCGCAATTGTTCCCAGGGGAAGAAAGGCTTGGAGTGCTTGCAACGCCAAGAGCACCGCCCTCATCTCCAGAACATTGATATGCAGGGAGGTCTCTGAATTGTTCCACGTGCCTTGGACCGTCCGGCCCGCAAAGTGACCCCCCACCCAAGGCGGAAGGTGTCCATGGTCACTGTGACAAGAGGGGGAGATGCACAAAAGGGGCGGCCTCCTTGGAGATCCGGGGAGTGGAGCCACCACAAGAGAGACCACTTGCAAGCCTTGCTGATTGCAATGGGATGATTCAGGGGGAGAGAAAGATATGACCATTGTACTTGAAGCGTCCACTGAAGTACCCGCATGTTCAAGCGGGCGAGTGGAAGAAGAGAAATCGCTGCCGCCATAGAGCCTAGTGCCCTCAGGACCAATTCCGCCGGAACTGAGCTTGAGTGGAGGATGGCCCGCACCTGGAGTCGTAGATTCCGAATTCTGTCGGTTGTGAGAAAGACCCTTGAATTCCTCGTGTCTTACTGGCTCCTATGAATTCTATTAACTGAGTAGGGGCCAGGTTGGACTTTCCTACGTTTACCGTGATGCCTAGCCGGGGAGTTAGGCGAAGAAAAGAATCTCTTGCTAAGGAAAGTAGATGCCTTGTTGGGGCGGTGAGAAGCCAGTCGTCCAGGTACGGAAAGACCTGCACCCCCCTGAAGCCTCAGGTGGGCCGCAACCACTGCTAATACTTTGGTGAACACCCTGGGGGCTGTGGTGAGACCAAAGGGAAGGACCCTGAACTGGTAGTGACTGGCTCCCAGCCGGAAGCGAAGAAACCTCCTGGATCATCTGTCCATTAGTATGTGGTAGTATGCATCCTTGAGGTCTATGGAGCACATCCAGTGATTTTCTCCCAGAAGGGGGAGGATGGATTGTAAAGTGACCATTCAGAACTTCTCCTTGGGAACTGCCAGGTTTAATAGGGACAGGTCCAGAATGGGTCTTAGGTCCCCCGTCTGTTTTTGGCACTAAAAAGAACCTGGAGTAGAACCCTGATCCGAGCTGGTCTGGGGGGATGGGCTGGATGGCTCTTTTCCTCAGCAGATAGCCAATTTCTGCTGAGGCTGCCTCCCTCTGATCGGGTGGAACATCGGGGAGGGATTTTAGTTTTGGGACGTGAAGAAATGGGATTTTGTATCCTCTGGATATAATTCGGAGGACCCAGCGGTCTGATGTTATGGACTCCCATGCCGCTAGGTGCTCCGAAAAACGTCCCCCGACTGCCTCCAGAGTGGAGCAGTCGGGCAACCCCTCAGGGTTGCTGCGCGGGCCATTCAGAGAAAGGCTCTCTGGACCCAAAATTCCTGGGAGCCTCTCTGCCCCTAGGGCGGCGTCCTCCCTGTCCTCCTCTGCCACGGAAGGACTGGTTGTCCGGAGCGGGTTGGGATTGCTGCGACTTCCGGAACCACATCTTCTTCTGGCCCTTTTGGTTCCTAGAGTAGGACCTCTGGGGCACCGAGAAGTGGACTCCGATGGCAGACAGCGTCTTCCCGTCCTTCTCGCTCTGGACCAAGGTGTCGCGAACCGTCTTGCCAAAAAGGGCAGAACCACCAAAAGGGGCATTCGCGAATGACGCCTTGAAGGGCTCTGTGAAATCACAATGGCAGAGCCAGGCCTGGCGTCTCGTGACTAGGCCCACTCCTGCAGCTCTAGTGGCTCCCTCTGTAGCATGGGAAAGTAACCGCATAGAGGTATTGGTCACGGAACGGAGAGTGGCCATACGGGTGGAGTGCAAAAGTTTGTCCTCCTCCGACATGGACTCTGGGGGGGATTCAGCGTATTCTTTGATAAGATCACGCTGCATCCTAATGACATGTGCCAGGTAGTTGAGCGCCCTCACTGAGAAGGTCGCTGAACTAAACATATGCTTCCCCAAGCGGTCCATCATCCGAGACTCCTTGCTCGGAGGATGAACTGAGGGACTCTCTTGAGCGAGTTTCCTCTTGGTGGCTGCTGCCATCAACATGGCATCTACCGGGGGTCCCTTACTCCAATGGGCACGGTCAGCAGGGGGGCTGAGAATCCTGTCCGGCCTCTTGGGGATTGGCTCCACAGTGTCTGGTTCCTTCCACACCCTGGTGGTAATGAGATCCACCAGGGGGTCGGCAGGAGGGGACACCCAAGAGGTAGACGGGCCCGCTTCAAATGCCTCCAAGAACACGGACTCGTCCGAGGAAGACTTTGGGGCAGACCACCCACCTCTTATACGAAGCATTTCCATGATGTCTCCAAAGGAGACATCCTCAGGGGGTGATCTTGGGGAGCCTTCCCCTTCCTCCAAGTCCGTGTCTTCATTCAAAGACTCGGGGGAGTCTATGTGCCTCCTCTTACACGTGTGCTTGCGAGGTGCTTCCTCGGGGGGGCTGTCCGATGAGCCCTCGCAAGCTGTGTCTAGTTCCAAAGATCGGGTCTCCTCCTCCTCAGGCCCTGGTGAAAAAGAAGGGGACTGGAGCCGAGGAGGAGGAGAGCCAGCAGCCAGAGAGGCCAGAGGAGAAGCCCGCTTAGCCGGCGGGGCCGAGACGGAGGTCTCGGCCCGCCGCTTGTGGTGCTTCTCTCTCCGGTCCTTCTTCCTGGCTTCCCTCTCCTCCGAACCCATAGAGGGAGTTTGAATCCCGGGAGGAGGAGGGGGAGCAGGCACGGCAGGAATCGCCGGAGCGGTAACTACCAACGGGGCAGAGGCCGAAGCCGAGTCCGGGGGCAAAAGGCCCGCCAAGACCAGCTTCGACCTCCGCTCCTTCAATGCCCTGGGGTTGAACCCTGCACAGATTGAACACCCAGAAGTGAGGTGTTCAACCCCAAGGCATCAAACGCACCGAGTGTGGCCATCAGCAGGGGATAGCTTATGGCCACACTCGGAGCATTTTGAAAATATTGCCTTTGGGGCCTCAGACATTTTTTTTTTTTTTTTTTAAACTAAAGAAAGTTAAATTTAAATTAACTTAAATAAACCACTCACACAGAAGGCCCCAAAGAAACCACAAGCACACAGCTATGTATCAGTGAGGGGAGGGATACTAAAAGTTAACCAAATTACCCAAAAACTATCTCAAAAGAGGGAAAACCTGCAACTTTCACACAAATATTAAATTTTCTGACAGAAAATATATTAGGAAACACCAAAAAAGCACTTAGCTGACAGGAGCTCAAAATCTAGCTGTCACCATGAATGCGGCAAACTAGATCTGAGGTCATGTAGGGAGAGCAGGGCATTATGGGTGAGGGGAGGAGCTAGGAGCTCGGATCCATAGCTGGATAAACCATGCCGGTTCGGATCCGATATCGGATCCATACCCACAGGTTGCTGACAAATGAATTCTCCTATTTCATATTTGTATATACCTAATTATGCCATCTCAAGACTTCAAATACAAGGCTTCATTATTTTACATGATGGAACCCCTCAAAAAACATTGTTTTTAACATTAAAGGATTTAACAAGGTTTACAACGGATTCTTGTATCTACTTCCCTTAAGCTGCTTGAAACACATTTTTTCTTGGTAGTACTTATGAGTGTTTCAGTACATTTGTATCTGTGTTGTAGCTTACCAGAGGTTATGTTATGTAAGTTTACAGTGTTTAACTCATTTCTATTATACATTTCCTTACTTTTTCTCTTTACAATTGTCCCTTTAAACTTTTTTCTGTCTCATACTCTTTCACTAATAGAATTATTTTTACCTTACACTATTTTCTATTTATATTTTCCTTATCTTTACCTTCTTTTTTTACCCTGATCGTGCTTCCTACTCTGTATCTTCTATTTGGACTGTTTCTTCTCCCCATATATTGTGCTCATTTTGGTTTTCTTCTTCTTTATCCTTTTTCTATAGAATACAATCCAACTATAAATGCCCAATTTTGTTACATTTATAACATTTCAATTCACACATTTTTGCATCATGACATGTTTCCCCAAAAATATGAAATTTCCTGATATCAAACTTATTTATCAAATGACCATCTTTTCCACAAAAAATAGCATGCTGTAGTATATCCCCAAAATTTACAACATCCATGTTACCCTCCGCATTTATCATATTAAGGATGAATATTTTTTTCTTCTTCCAGCTTCTCTACAACATGACAGTCCCATGAAACTGAACACACACACACACACACACACACACACACACACACACACACACACACACACACACACACACATATAGGTTTACTATCAAAAACTAGAAGTGCCTTCTGTCGAATGGTCATGTCACTGAATCATAATGCCAAAAACAAAAATGTCTTTTCACCCCTTTGTCAGACCATGTTAATATCAATGGTTCAACATTCACTATTATGAAAATGTGGCTGTTGGATTACATCTGCTGTTTGATGCGCAGTGATGTGGTTCATTATGTTTCCAATAGATGATTAGCCAATTTGAAACTATACTTTGATGGTGCACCATTCGACGGAGTGCACTTCTGGATTATAATAGTACAGCTATATACATATATATATATATATATATATATATGTATATATGTATATATATATATATATATATATATATATATATATTTATATCTATATCTATATATCTATACATATATATATATATATATATATATATATATGGGTCCAGTTTCAAATTTCAACATTCCACAACCATCCACAACCATAAATACTGAAGCCCAGAAGATCACACTTGTAAAATTTCAAAACTTGTCAGTGGAGATTAAAGTACAGTGTTGAATGGGAACCTTACCATTCTCGTCTCCCACATAGGGGTTACTGGGGGGGGGGGGCTTGCCTCCCTGCAAAAATGTGTCTTCTGATGTTTTATTTTTTTTTTTTTCAAGATTCCATAACTGAAGTTTTATTTTATTTTTTTTCAAGATTCCATAACTGATCTTCTAGGCTTTGGTACGTAGACATTTGAAGTTGTGGAATTTCAAAATTTGAAAGTGGACCCATGTGGGTCCTAGTTGTATAGTTGAAAGTACGGTTCATCGAACTGTACTTTGTTGAATTTACTTTAGCAAAAGTGCATGTTGTTGAAAATGCACTTTCGCTAAAGTAAACAAAAAAAATTTAAAAACATGCCGTTTGCATGTTGCCTTAGTTGTACATCAATGTATACTGTTTATGTACAACTAAGGAAAGTTTTGCTGAGATTGTATTATAGTGGGGATAAGGAAATATTCCCTTTTCCCCACTGTAGTGCAATCTTGAAGTGAGAATAATAAAGTAGGGGGGTGCAGCTCCCCACATGGGGGGTGCAGGGGGGCTTGCCCCCCTGCATAATGTTTACTATTTTTTTAATTATTTTATTTGTGGGGTTTCTTTCTTTAGCAAAAGTGCATATTCGACAATATGCACTTTCGCTAAAGTGTGTTATCAGAAACATGATTCGATGAACTGTGTTTTTGATAATACAACATAGACATATATATATATATATATATGTATATATATATATATGTATATATATATATATATATATATATATATATATAGATATATATATATATATAGGTTCATAGGTAGATACTGGGCTATCTGCCAGAAGGCATATATTAGCCCAGCCACGTTGTGCGGTATTCACCGCCCCCTTTGGTTAGTTCCCTATGCCCTTGATCTAGCAGCTAGTACCCTTGGCCCCTATGTAGTAGAGCTGTTGGTATGATCCCTGGTGTGAACTTTTGGTTACCTATCCACTAGTCAAGGTTCCTTTTGAAGAGTGATAGTGAGGGGCTCTGTCTTATGTAGATCGAGACCTTGTTCCATAGTAAGGGAATTCTTTGCGAAGGGAATCTTTCCCTCCAGCATGTTCTATTCATTGTTGTGCTGAGGTTTATATCCCCAGAGTGTGTAGCTCGAGTGCATTTGGTTTTGCTAAGACTGAGCATGTTCATCAGTTCTGGGTTGGACATGGCTCTGTATGTTAGACAGAGATTGCCTCTGAGAAGGCGGTATGCAACATAGAAAAGCCTTAGTTTTTTCAATCATGCTGCATAGGGCAAATGTTTGAGGCCAGTAATCCTCTTAGTAAGGTACCTCTGTGGTCTCACCAGCTGCTGGAGATGCCTAGCCAGGTACATTCCAATTGGTGTATTGTACTCAATAATGGGTCTCATGAGGGAAGAGTAGAGGGGCACCACTACATCCTTAGATCTTGATGCGAACCCTTTCGTGATCAGATGGGTCACATAGAAGGATTTTCTAACCACCTTGGCAACATGGTTATCAAAGGAAAGCTGACTATCTACTTGGGTCCCTAGATCCCTTATTACTACTTCAGATTTCAGTGGGTTACCTCCTATGTGGTAGTTTGTGGGTACTCTGTTTTTTCCAAAGGGGATTACTACGCATTTTTTAGCATTTAGCTTGAGACCATGGCTTTGACACCATGCATCAGTCTCGTTAAGGCCCTTATGGAGGATATCCATGTCGGCCGGAGACTCTATTATAGCACCAGTTTGCAGTCGTCCACAAACTTGGTCAACCACAGCCCATCAGTGCTTGCCTGTACTTCTGAGAAGTATATGCCAAACAGGAGGGGCCTGAGGACAGAGCCCTGAGGCACACCACTCATTACTGGTCTACATTCGGACAGAGATCCCACTACTCTTACTTTGTGGGATCTGTCTGAGAGCCAGTTTGCGATCCATCTTGTGACGTAAGGGTTTATGCCCAGGTTGGTGAGTTTATCAATAATACCCAAATGGGGAATGATGTCAAATGCTTTAGCAAGGTCAAGGTAAGCCGTGTGTACCTCCTTTCCCTTATCTATAGCTTGAGTAACTGTCTCAAAGAAGTCCACCAGGTTCAGGAGACATGATCTGCCCTTAACAAAGCCGAACTGTGTGGGGTCAAGTGTTTGGAGGTTCCCGATCTCTTCATTTATGAGTTCCATAATGATTCGCTCCATTGCCTTACAGATCAGACTGGTCAGGCTTATTGGTTTGTAGTTCCCAGGGTCTGCTGTAGGCCCACCCTTGTGCAGCAGAACCACCATTGCTGTGCACCATTCTATGGGCACATATCCTGTTGAGAGGCTGAGACTGAACAGGGTATTCAGATGTGGGGTTAATTCATTTTGGAACTCACATATGACACAGCCCAGGACACCATCTAGTCCCATGGAGGCAGTGTTTTTAGCTTTAGATAGAGCCTTATTAACCATCGTATCAGTAATAATTGGAGTTACACAATCCCCTGGAATAGTAATAGGCCCTGTAGGTGGTGGTGGTGGGGGATTTTCACTGAACCAGTCAGCCAAGATGTTGGCAATGTCAGTGGGGTCGGTGTATTTTGTTCCATTTTGTACTAGCTCAGAACAGACCTGAGCGTTGCCATTTAGGTTTTTGACGTAACCATAGAAGGCCTTATGGTTATCCTTGGCATCCTTGGCAACTGTCTTTTCGAAACTGGCTTTAGTTGATTTGATGAGGGCCCTCAATTTCTTACTAAAGCTGGTCAGGGAAGATTTTTCTACTTGAAATTTGGCCTTTTTTTGTATAAGTCTCCTTCTTTTGTTGTATAGTTTGCTTAAGGCCGGGATCCACCAGACTGGTTTCTTCTTGCTTGAGGAAGGAGTCTTGGTTTTATTTGGGATAACATGGTCCATGTAATCCTGAAGATGTATATAAAGTGCCTTGGTGTAGGATTCTGCATCCTGGATATCATTATCCTTCTGCAGGGGGATAGTGAAGCTTTCCACTTCTGACGCAAGTAGTTTGAAGTTTGCTTTGGAAAGGTTTTTTACAATGGTTTCTTTGACTGGGGGAGGTGGAGGGGTGAGGATGTCTAGAGTTATCAGTTTGTGGTCTGATCTGACCAGAGACGGAGTGATAACGGGTGTGGTACAATGGGCGCCCATTTTTGTGATGACTAAATCCAATATGTTGTCCCCTCTAGTGGGAGAACATACCAGTTGTTTGAGGGCATTTGAATTTATAAATTCTATGAACTGCTGGGCATAGGAGTTAGAACTTTGGTAGTTCGCCCAGTCTATACCAGGGTAGTTGAAATCACCCAAAACTATGGTGTTGGGTAGGTCCTTTATATTTTCCAATGCCTCAGGGAATGCTGAGTGAGCATCTTGGGACATAGTGGGCGATCTATAACAGGCTATGACTTGAAATGTGGTTTTGCCTTTTAATAGTTGCACATGGATGATTTCTGGGGCATCATGCTATGCCACTAACCTGGAGATGTGGGTATCCTTGATGAATATGGATACACCTCCATCCTTTGTACTGCGATCCTGTAACTGAGGCCGGAAGGTATGATATGAATTGTAACCTGGTAGTGCTGGGGTGCTGTCTGGAGCCTTGAACCAGGTTTCCATCACTGCACAAACATCGATTTTCTCCATACTGAAGAGTGCCTCGAGTGCGTGCATTTTGAGGTTGAGGCTTCTGGCATTGAGTAGCATTGCCCTTAGTTTTTGGTTACCTGTGCTGGTTATGGTGGTTGGTTTGTCCTTTGAGCCTTGCCTAAAAAAGGCACTATGGGGACAGCAAGAGCCTTGGCCAGTATTCAAAAGCCTAGGGGTGACAGGTGAAAACCATCTCTGGCGAAACAGCGAGGCTTGTTTATCATGTCATCCCAAGCAGACAGACACTGGATCCCCTTAGAATGATACCAGAAGCCTAGCCAATTGTTGAACTTGATCATTTTGTCTTTGTATTGTGGTATCATTCTAAGTGAGGGTAGTATGCTACTCAAGGTCAGGGTCATATCAGCTTGGGCTACATGATCAGAGAGCTCCTGAATGTCTCTTTTCATATAATCCAGGGAGGTACGTCTTAGATCACTCACACCAACATGTACAATGACAGCGTCATACGTGTAGTTGTTCTGGAGTGACCTAAGTGCCTGTGTTATGTGGCGGATCCTAGCACCCGACAGGTAGCTGACAGTAACCTTCTCCTTGTTCAGCCTGGTGAGTGGAACATCTGTGTGCCTTACTATAGAGTCTCCTATTACTAGCATTTTGGGTATGGTGTTTTGCCTTAGGGGCTGTTGTGGGGCACACTGCTGAGGTGAATTATGTGTTTTCTGGCTTGTGTTTGGGGGTGCAGATTGCTTGCTTGCTTGTCTGCTTTGGAGGGCACTGTTTCTTATTTCAGATTTGTACCTAGTGCCTCCGAATATGTTTTTATGTATTTATGTGTATGTTTTGCCGGTGCTTGTTATGTAGATCCATGTGTGACTGGTAGTGTGATGCTAGTGTGTCTCTTCTCCTCTTGACTGTCTGTTACAGTCATGGGTTGAGAGCGCTTAGTCTCCAGTCTGGCTGTGTATTTGCATCTTTCGCAAGTGTTTGTGTCTAGAGGTAAGAGGAGAGGGTTGTCTGTATACATGAGGCAGTTGTGACATTGCCTCAGGATGCCCAATTCCACCAGCTGATCTGGAGAGTACACCTGAAGCTGACCTCTGGACATGCTTGGAAAAGTAAATTTCACCTGTCCTGCGGACAATCGAGGGTCTTATGCTGTATTATAATAGTGCTGTCTAGGAAATTTGGAAAATAATAGTGCTGTCTAGGAGATTTGTTCAAGTGCTGATTTGGGTTATGCAAGTGCTGCAGTAAGAGCAGTTGATCTGAAGCACTTGAGCTGAGGCTTGCCTAGTTATAAGGGAAAATTTGCAGCGCAGACTTTGTGGAGCCAGGAATAGTATAACCCAGCTAACGGGCGCTGCCCGCCGCTGCTCTGTGCGCAAGACCACACAAAAAGAGAGTTGCAGGCTTTTAAGAGAGAGAGATCAAGGAGTTTGGAATTGACCCAAAATTGCCAATAAAACTACAGTTTCTAGACAGTAACCACTCCTACAGGGACAGGCAGGCTGCTCAGTGTTAACCACTGCCACTGGTGAACACAGAGACTTCCCTTTAGCCCAAGTAAGCACTGGCCTCCAAGAAACAAACAGTTCAGAACAGCAACTCTGTAACTGAACTTTTTTTTAAATTATAGAAAGTGGGAAAATAACAAGATTTTTTTTTTGTTTTTCTGTTTTTGTTTAAGGATAGCAGAGACACACAAGTCGCAAATTAGTCAGAACAGTGCAATAAATGACCCCAACATGTGTGTGCTAGGCCAGAGGCAGGTAAATGCAATTTTAAGAAAAAAACAATTTTAAATTAAGTGCAACACAAAAAATGCAATAAACCAGCTCTAGGTATGTTCTAAATACTGTTTCTAACACAGATATCAACTTTTGCAAGCAAGAAAATGTCGAAAAGTAGGCGGCAATGCAGTTTTTCTAAGAAATAAATCAGAAGAAAATACTTAAAATCTCAAAACTGGCTCCTTTCTTCTCTCAGCGTTTTCTCCTGTAGGTAGGTGCTTCAGCAACAACTATCAAGCCTGGAAAGATGCCAAAACCATGCAGCTGCAAGGATTTAAAAGAGAGAGATCAAGGAGTTTGGAATTGACCCAAAATGGCCAATAAAACTACAGTTTCTAGGCAGTAACCACTCCTACAGGGACAGGCAGGCTGCTCAGTGTTAACCACTGCCACTGGTGAACACACAGACTTCCCTTTTGCCCAAGTAAGCAGTGGCCTCCAAGAAACTTACAAACAGTTCAGAACAGCAACTCTGTAACTGAACTTTTTTTAAATTATAGAAAGTGGGAAAATAGCAAGATTTTTTTGTTTTTTTGTTTTTGTTTAAGGATAGCAGAGACAAACAAGTAGCAAACTAGTCAGAACTGTGCAACAATTGACCCTAACATGTGAGTGCTAGGCCAGAGGCAGGTAAAATGCAATTTTAAGAAAAAATTATTTTAAATTAAGTGCAACACAAAAAATGCAATAAACAGGCTCTAGGTATGTTCTAAATATAAATACATCTAAATATATATATATATATATATATATATATATATGTATATATATATATATATATATATATATGTATATATATATATATATATATATATATATATATATATATCTATATATGTGTGTATGGGTGGCGGCCACAGTGGTGCAGCAGTTACCGTGGCCACCTCACAGCAAGAGGTTCTCTGGTTCGATTCTCGGCTGGGGTGCCTTCTATGCAGAGTCTGCATGTCCTTCCTGTGGTCACGCGGGTTTTCTCCGGGTGCTCCGGTTTCCTCCCACATCCCAAAGACATGCTGTAGGTGGATTGGACACTCTAAATTGACCCTAGGTGTGAGTGCGTGCGTGTGTATACTTTCTATGGAAGGTTGGGTGCCGGGCTGGCAACTTGACACCGTAAAACTCCACTGCCAATCATGAGCAGACAGATGATCCGCTGTGGCGACCCCTAACCGGGAAAAGCCGAAAGAAGAAGATATACATATATATATATATATATATATATATATATATATATATATATATATATGTGTGTATATATATATATATATATATATATATATATATATATATATATATATATGGGCCTACTATAGCTGATCAAAATTTCAAAAAGCTGATTCCCATATGGCCGAGACTATATGATCGACTTTTGTCAAATATCTTAAAAATATCTCTGCATCTATATCCAGACCATCTATCTATATATATATATATATATATATATCTTCCCATTGCACAATATATTCCGCATATTTGAAATGTTGATCATATGGTCTCATATATATATATATTTTGATATATATATATATATATATATATATATATATATATATATATATATATATATATATATATATATTTATATAACATTCTATCTATACATATATATATATATATATATATATATATATATATATATATTTATATTTATATGTATATATTTTTATATATATATATATATAAAAACTCTTACTTTATGCACCTTCACTACCAATGGGACCATTAAATTATATCACGTCACACCTGTCCATTTCTTTTTCTTTTTTGTTCTGAATTCTTTCCATGGATTTCGTCTGATTGCTGACATTTCCTTTCCTCTGTTCATCTCTTAGTGCTTTCCCTGTAGGTTCTGTAATAGTCTCAACAAATAAGTTCTTCCTCTGGCTATCTTCTTTTAAAATTGCTTCCAGTTCCTTTAGTGGGAATTTGTCCATAATTTCACCCCATAAAACTTGGCTAACTCTACAACAACAATTCACCCAAAATGTCATCCTGCAACCCTCTTAAATTAAGGGTTGTAATAACACATCTATCTTTGTTTTGAATGTTTGCTTCTGACAAAACAAACACATTTTGCTGAAACAGCTCCTCAGAATCTTGTAGAGCCTCAACACTGCACCAGCATTCGCCTGTATGCTATCTACTATTGTCGGTCTCCTTGAGTGCTATTGTCCCAGCTACAACTGGGCTAGGACTGGAACAAGCACTCCCTTAATGAGAAGGGGAAGTTGCATGATGCCATGGACAGATTTCATTTAGTAGTGTAAATACTACTTCTGGTCTCCTCTGAAAAGACAGTACTAGCCTAGTGGGATTATACCAGTCAACAAAGGATAAGTAACATGAATAATAAAAAAATGTACATTTAGTTACTCATTCCCATGTATCCTTTTGTATATAATACCAAAAATTAATATTGATTTATAGCAGTATGAGGTTACATTCCTTGCCTTCCACTTGCAGAAGCAAAACATGACCTGCTCCAGTTCAGTATGTTTGTTTGTTTGTGTCTTTCGGCTTTTCCCGATTAGGGATCACCACAGTGGAACTCCAGTCCGCTAGTGATTGGTAGTGGATTTTTACGTACCGGGTTACCAGCCGTGATGCACAGCCTTCAACGAAGGCACGCCCCATTCATGTATGCCTCCACACAGAAGACGCTCTAGCTGAGAATCGAACGGGACAACGTCTTGCTATGAGGTGACAACGCTATCACAGCACCACCACCGCAGTGCTCCAGTTCAGTATGTATAAAAAGAAAACCTCTTTTTTAAAATAAATATTATTTTCCTTAATTCAACATTCATTGAGTGCCATTCTTTAAACATTTTTGCATTTCTTTTTTAAATTGAATATTAATGTATATCTTATTTCATTTGACAACCTTGCCAGCATGCAGTATTTATTTTCTGTTGAATAAAAAATAAATAAACAGCTGCTAGAATATCCAAAGCAGCTAAAAATTAACAAATAAAAGGAAGATTTTCTCTACTGTGCATGCACAGCCACCAGTGTCTGATTAAAAAGTTCACACACTCCTAGTGTCAATAATAAAACATTCTGAAGGATAGTGGATACCATGCTAGTCTTTTCTTCCTAAACATATAGAATACTTTCTACAACAACAATAAAAAGTAAATTTATCTTTTGTTGGCAGGGTAGTCCCACTAGGCTAGTAGCCTCTTTTCAGGGAACATCTGAGGTGGTAGTTATACTGCTCGGTAGAATATTGGTCAGGGCATCAGAGAACTTCCCCAACTCTTTTCAATGTGTGCACATCATTCTCCCATTTCCTAATGCAGAGGTTGCTGGGAGGAGCACTATGATGGAGGAAAGAGTGCCACATGTTGGTGGTGGAAGAAATGAAGTGTCTGCAGATGGAGCTGATGGAGCTGTTTGCAAAGAAATAGAGAATGTCATCTGGGAATCCCTCAGTTGTGAAGGAGGATTTACAGATGGCCTACGCCTTACACAGTGTTTAAGAGTGGGGATTATGTTAATGGAGTGTATTCACAGATTTTGGAAGATAGTGGAAACAAAGGAGCCTGTTGAAGGATAAGAACTTTTGTGGGTCAAGATGACTGAGAAAGTTTTTAGTGAAGGAAAAAGTGGTAATGTTCAGGGGCTGAGTGATTTAGACATGAAAGAAACAGAAATGAAGGAAAAGGCAAATGTGGAAATTGTGGTGGGTTCTCAACAGAAGGATAAAGGTACTGTTTTTTTTCCATTAAAAGGAAAAGAATGACAGAATAAAACCAAACAGGACTGTGCAATTGATAAGTACTTTGTGGGGGACAATATTATAGTGACTTAAGTGTTTGATGTGAAAAACATTAGATCTTTTATTCACTTGGAAAACAAACGATTTTGTGATGTGACTTGCAAATCTGAAACTTTAATGGAAAGGTTTTTGGACATGTGTGAGAAAAAGGAAAAGGACTTCCTGTGGAATGAGTATATTTTTGCTACTTTACTTACAAGACTGAAACATAGAATACTTCTACAATTCAGAACTGATGATATTAATAAAGAAAATGGGAAATTATGCTTACAGACATGTGTGATAAAGTGGGGAAAATCAAGATGAAATTAAGTATATAGGATGAGGATAGGAAGCAGATATGATTTTTAAAATGGAGATTGGGGTCATACAGCAATTACCTAGCAGTGTTTTTGTGAAGGATAACAGAGGAACTTTTGCATATTGTGGACACCTGAAAACAGGTTTGTTTTTTTTCTGTGGTAGCAAGAAACATTTGATTAATTAATGTAAAAATGTAATTTGTCATCACTGTGGTAAGAAAGGGCTTATAAAAAAACAGCTATACAAAAGAATGTAGGACATGTAGAAGTATAGGACATTTATGGTTTGAATATAAAGAATAGGAAAGGTCCTGCCTTTGCCCAGAATGATACCACAGTATAAGGAAAAAATGATTGGCTTCAACAATTGGCTAAGCTTCTGGTGTCATTCAAAGGGGATCCAGTATCTGTCTGCCTGGAAAGATATGATCGATAAACCATGATGCTTTGCCAGAGATGGTCTGCACCTGTCACCCCTGGGATTCAGGTTACTGGCTAAAGCTCTTGCCACCCCTATAGTGCTTTTTTAGGCAAGGTCAAAGGACAAAACCACCACTGTAACAGATACAAACATGCAAAATCTGAAGGTAATGCTACTCAATGCTAGAAGTCTAAACCTCAAAATGCACTCTATTGAGGCACTCCTAAAAATGGAGAACATCGATATCTGTGCAGTAACTGATACCTGGTTCAAGGCTCCAGAGATCATCCCTGCAATACCAGGATACAACTCTTACCACACTTTTCGGCCACCAAACCAAGACCGAAATACTAAAGGTGGAGGAGTGTCCATATTCACCGCTAGTTGCCCAACACAATACATCTGAAATTCTCCATGTGCAGCTAACACTAGGTAAGACTGCAATCCAAATTGTAGCTTGCTACAGATCCCCCACCATGCCCCAGGATTCTCACTACACCTTTCTAAACATACTGAAAACTATTACAATACAACCAAACACCCTAATACTGGGTGATTTCAACTACCCTGCCATTAACTGGGAAAACTACTCGGGTACCAACACCTTTTCCCAACGGTTCTTGGAATTCATAAATTCCAAAGCCCTGGATCAACTAATCCTTTGTCCCACCAGGGGCTCCAATATCCTAGACCTGGTCATTTCCAACATGGGAGATAGATGCTCCAGTCACCCCCTCATTGGTCAGGTCTGACCATAAGCAAATCACCCTTGACATCCACATCCCACCCCCACCCCCCAGTAAGGAAACATCTGTAAAAAACTTCTCCAAAGCCAACTTCATGCTACTCAAGTCAGAAGTGACAAACTTCATGACACTCATACAGACAGGATCTGAAAGTTTGACTGTTGAATCCTACACTAAGGCACTGTACAAGCACATCCACTCGTGCATGAATCATGCCATCCCAAATAGAACCAAGATGCTCTCCTCCAAAAAAAAAGGAAGCAAATCTGGTGGTCCCCTGCCATAAACAAACTATACAATAGATGGAAAAAAACTGTTGCAGAAAAGAGGAAATTCCCAGGGTGTAAAAAACTCCTTTACCAGCCTAAGTCAGAAGCTGAGATCCCTCATAAAATCCTGAAAAGCTAGTTACAAAAATAAAATTGCCAAAGATTCCAAAGACAACCACAAGGCATTCTATAGTTATGTCAAGAATTTAAATGGCAATGCTCAGATCTGCTCTGAGCTACAACAGAATGGCATTAAATTTACTGATCCCAAGGATATTGCCAATATCCTGGCAGATCAATTTAGTGCCAACTTCACCCCCCCTCCCACCCCCTAAAGGGCCCATCTCAATACCAAAAGATTGCCAAATTCCAGTAATCAGAGCCCCACAGGTAGAAACCGCACTATCCAAAGCTAAGAATACAGCATCCATGGGACCAGATGGCATCCTGGGCTGTGTACTACATGAACTACAAAATGAACTGGCACCTCACCTAAGTGTCATGTTTAATCATAGCCTCACCTCAGGCTTCATGCTCACTGAGTGGCGCACAGCTACAGTTATCCCACTCCACAAGGGAGGATCTACCCTGGATCCTGGGAACTACTGTCCCATCAGTCTGATGAGCCTGATCTGCAAGGGCATGGAACGTATTATCATGAAACTTATAAATAAAGACATTGACAACCTTCAAACACTGGACCCCACCTAGTTTGGGTACGTGAAGGGCCGATCTTGTCTCCTGAACCTGATTGACTTCTTTGAATCAGTCTCCAGAGCTGTGGATGAAGGTAAGGCAGTCTACGCAGCCTATCTGGACCATGCCAAGGCCTTTGACACAATCTCCCACTCTGGAATCATAGATAAACTTACTAAGCTGGGCATAAATCTCTACGTCACTCGATGGGTTGCCAACTGGTTTATTGTCAGAACCCAGACTGCAAAAGCAGCCAACTCCAAATCCATCTCCAGACAAGTGGCAAGTGGAGTACCTCAGGGTTCAGTCCTGGGACCGCTCTTGTTTAACATCTACTTCTCTGAAGTACAGACCAACACTAAGGAACTCTGGCTAACAAAGTTCGCAGATGACTGCAAACTGGGAGCCATTACTGAATCCTCAAATGATGTGGATATTCAAAAAAAGGACCTTACAGAAACAAATGCTTGGTGCCAGAGCAATGGGCTCAAGCTTAATGCTAGTTATCCCTTTTGGGAAAAAACATGTACCCATGAATTACCACATAGGTGGCAGTACACTAAACACTGAAAGTGTGATGAGAGACTTCTGGACACATTTGGACAGTGGTCTCATCTTTGATAACCACATCACCACAACAGTCAGAAAATCCTTCCATGTGGCACACCTCATCACTAAGGGCTTTTCATCCAGAAAAAAGGCGGTCATTGTCCTACTGTATTCATCCCTCATTTGACCCATTATAGAGTACAATGACCTGTTTGGTATGTACCTCACAAGACATCTGCAACAGCTGGAAAGGCCGCAGAAATACCTCACTAAAAGGTCATAGGCCTAAAGGAGATGCCCTATGCTGACCGTCTAAAAAAACTCCAGCTATACTCTGTGGCATATCATCTACTCAGAGACGATCTCTGCTTAACATACAAGGCCCATGTCAAACCCTGAGCTGTTGGATATGCTCCACTTAAAGAAATCCCAATCCCTCAGAGCCACATGCTCCAGGGATCTAAACCTTGTCATCACAATGAACAAAACATGCTGGAAGGATAGGTTCCTGACCCAGAGACTCCCCATACTCTAGAATAGATTTCCCATACATTTCAAGCAGAGTGCCTCCTTGGCCCTCTTCAAAAGGAACCTTGATGATTGGATGGAAGACAGAAAATTCACCCCGAGGATCACGTCAGTCGCCCGGCTAGACAGGGGTCCAGGGAAATAAATATCGTGGGAAGAAATATCCAGGGAATTGTTATGGCTAGGCTTGTATAGTCCCTAGGGCTGATAGTCTAGTACCAACCTATGAACCTATGTCTAAGCAGACAGAAAACAATAAGGAAAAAGGGTTTTAGAGAAAATTAAGTAAAAAGAAGATATGCAATGATGATGAGAGGAAAGAACAAAAAGAAGGCAAGGAGTCATGGAATGAGATACCACATGGGGAGGATTTGTGCATAAAAGAGTTAGAAGGTGAAAATTCAGTAACTTTAGTAGAAAGATAAAAAGAGTTTTACTGGTGAGAGATTAAAAGCAAGAAAAAGGAAAGCAAAAAATCTGACTCAAGGTTAACAAACGGAATGGAGTAATTGTAGGTTAATTTCAATTAAATTGTAAATAGTTTAATAAATACAAATAAAAGAATTGGTATACAGGAATAGTGTAAAAAAGTAAGGGGAGATATTTTCTAATGGCAAGTTATGAGATTTATATCAGAAGTAGATAGAAAGCAAGAATAAATTATTTTGGGGCATCAGTTTGTGTAGAATGTAGATGAAGAAAGATGTTTAAGAGTGCATTTTTGTTTAAAGATTACATAAAAGTTTTGAATTCATACATTGTAGCTGAAGGTAGAGTAAGTGTCATTGATGTGAGGAGGGAAAAGGAGATGTTTAGACTTACAGAAATCTATACATACACAGATATCAAAGATGGAGAAGGCTGTTTCAGCAAATTATATTAGATGTATCAGAGTAAATATGACTGTTAAAGGAATGGATGGTTTTTATTGCAATATTTTAGGAAAGTTGTTGTGTCTTTTGGCTTTTCCCAGTTATGGGTCACCACAGTGGAACTTCGGTCCACTAATGATTGGCAGTAGATTTTTACATGCCAAGTTTCCAGCCCTGATGCACAACCTTCAACGAAGGTACGCCCATTCACGCATGTCTCCACACATTAGATGCTCTAGCTGAGAATTGAATGGGACAACGTCTTAGGAAAAAGATAATGATTTTAGGAAAATTAGTAATGGGAAATTTAAGATGTTGGAAAATGGAACAATGGACATATAAGAGAAGAGCATTTAGAATAGAAATAGATTATTTGTTTTTAAATGAAAAGTAAAAAGAAATGGTGGTTACATATATAATATTTTTACAGCTCATATAGATATACAGGTATAAATTGGAAAATGTATCAAATATGGTAAAAGTAAAAAAAAAGTTTGAGAAAAGGTGTTAATTAACCATTTTATGAATGTTGGAGTGACTGGTGGATTAGAATTAAAGAGAAGTACAGGAAAGATTATTGTCAAACAGAATGTTTATTTAGAAAATGTGAAAATCAGAAGTATGAGAACTTGCATACAAACATATTAAATATTTCAAAAATAATGATGTAAAATATAATAAGATAAAAAATAAGCTTTACTCAAGGTAAATTTCTTGGCATCCATGTCTCAAACAGATAATAAATTGGTTATGATCAGCAACCCTAAAATAATCCTGTATTTTATGAAAATCATTGAAAAAATATTAGAAAGTATAATAAAAGATGTGATGGTTGATGGTATATATGGACCTAAAGGAAGAGATAGTCAAGTATTATTAATTTTTATGAAATAAATTGTTAATATTATATTACAGATGCAAGATTAAGTGAAATTTTTGCTAGGAGATGTAAATAAATATTTTGAAAATATTGAATATGAGGCCACATGTGATATTTTAACAGAACATGAGGTGGAAGGAAAGATCTTTCATATTTTAAGATCATCATATGATAATAATGAAGTGAAGGTTTAAATAAGTGGGTGGTTATCAAGTGGAATTATGGTTAGGAAGAGGATGCATCAAGGATGCCCTTTGAATAGTGTTCTATTTAATCTGATTATGAATGACTTAGCTAGTCAGACACAGAAAAATATTCAAGAAAAATATATAAATAGCTGATAAGGTAATGTTATAATGTTTGTGTCTTATGCTGACAATATATAATCATTGCTAAAAATAAAAGTGGGTGCAAGAAATGTTAATTTGCTATGTAAAAGACCTTGGATGTGAATCCTTGTATATGGATATAGAGAAAAGTATAGGTTTTGGAGATCCTGGCAGGATCAATAGACTAAAGTGTAATAAAGAAGAACTGCTGTGTTAGGTGTATCTTTTGGAAGGGAAGGAGGGAAGTAGTAGATGATATTTTTTGTTTAATTAAGGATAGTTCATTTTTTGGCAGGGAACATTTAGGTTTTTTTTTTTTTTTTTTTTTTTTTTTTTCAGTAAAAAGTTCAATTAATTCATATCTATTAAGAAAAATAACATTTTTGGCAAAACTGTACTTAATACCTGAGAAAAAGTAGAAAGAGATTTTATCATTTTACTTTTTTTGGAGGGAGGGTTGAGATTATACCCAGTTAAAAAGGGGAGTTGTTTATTAAAAAAAGAATATGGAGACTTAAGCTTGAAAAATCCTATTAAGTATGGAGCATCTATGTTTATGTTTTGGGTAATGAAAAACATTAGTAAATATGCTAATTTTGAGGTTAATATTTTATTGAAAAATAAATATGGTGAATTATAAAAATATTTTTGTCAGAATAAAAAAAAGAAAAGTGGAGAATTGTGAAATGAGGGGATTTAACAGTAAATATTTTTATGGAAATTAAGGATAGATAATATACCTAAGAATAGAGAAGACTGGTATGAAAATATTATGAAAAATCTTCTTATGTTAAGCCTTGAGAAGGGGCAAATAAAGAGATTATACAGGCTATTAAAGAAACAAAAAATAGATTAAAAAATATATTTTTATATTTTTACAGAGACTTAGTTTGAACAAATTGTTAGTTAAAAATGATATGAAGAATAAAAGAAAGAAATAAATTATATTTTTTGTAGGACAGAAACATCTGAACATGTTTTTCAGGTTGTGAGAGAGTAAAAAAGTATGAGACACAGTATGTGCAAAGTTAGAGAGTAATATTAAAAATATGAGGATGTTAGTATGTATATGATTTTACATGTATATTATGAATGTAAAGATTAAGAAAAATATTATAGCAGTCTGTTTTGGTCAATTTGGAAATTCTGGAATGCTAGGACAAATGAAATGCTGTTCAATAAATTGTGGAATTTAGCTGATATTGTGAAGAAAATTAGGAAATGTTTGTGGATACAGGAGTTTGGGGGAGGGAGTGGAGATGTAAGTATTTTGTTTATTAATATATTATACATAGGTAAATGAATGTACAGGTGTATGTGGAATCAAAATGTAATACATTTTTTAAAGATTTTTTTTAAAATGTTATATGATTCTATACTCTTTTCGAGAGGTACTGCATTTCAGAGTGCATGTGCTGTGTACTGTACCTTTAAGAAGCATCTCAAAGATGCAACATGCATATATAAATGTCTGCCATGTGCCATTACAGTGCCATTTTGAGAGTGCAGCCAGAGGGTAAGCATGTATGATTCCAGCAGTTAGTTTGTATATAAGCAAGTCAGTTAACTTCTGTTGTGATGTGTTTGTATAAAATAAAGTTGCTTAAACAGAACCCATGAAGACTCTTCTATTGTGTCTAAAGCAGGAGAGTGACATGATGTCAGAACTGGAATCGCAGAGACTGATATTTGGAGCCATGAGGTGCAGAGATGACAGTGAAGGTAAACTAAGAGAAACAAGCATGAAAAAGAGCCAGAAAAGAAACAAAGGTAATGAGAATTCATACAAGCTATTTATTCTATAAAAAGGATAAAATGGAGCATTACAAGGGCACAAACCATATTATTAAGCAAGTGAGAAGCACAAAATGTTTATTAATTAAGGAACATGTTTAAAATAAGATGTCTGACAAAACAAGCATGTTTAAAGCAAAACAAGCATGTTTAAAGCAAAATGAATATGTTTAAAGCAGAAATGGGCATGTTTAAGGCACAACAGTCATGTTTAAAGTAAAAGCAGCACAAGAAAAGTACAATGGTCATGAAAAGAGATTAACAGAGTAAAACGAATATAATGAGGGCAAAAAGGCACACTAAGAGTAAATAAAGCAAGGTGACTGCATGTTTTTTGGCAAAGTGCTGTGTTTGGCATAACTACAACTTTGTATTGTATTGAGGTCATAACTAGAGTTATCTTAAGTATCTCAAAGTGTGTAAAAGTGCTTATTACTGTACATGTATTCCAAAGAGTTTGTGTGCAAAGTGCAACTACTTGTAAAGTGCAGTCAAAGTATAGCCATTTTGAAAAGTTTCTTCTGCTGGGTGTGTCTATTTGCAAGGAGTCATCATTACAGGGTACTTCTTGTACTGTAAAGAATTGCCTAGCAAGCTACCACCATTTTGGGGAAATTTCAGTGTGCTCATAGTTCATAGGTTCATACTAAGCTAACTGCCCTTGAGAGCCATTTTAAGCCTAGCCAATTATCCCTTGTGAGAATCAAACCCTGCACCCTTGTGTTTGTAAGGCAAACACCTTAACCATTGGACCACTCTCCTTACAGTTTATTCACAAAGTGCAATTACTTCAAAATGTTATTGACTTTTCCTTGCCCAGTTCAGTCGCATCATGAAATCATTTGAAATGTTTCTTAAAATGATGATAAATTACTTTGGCAATACAAAAAAATTCAAAGGTGTTACAGTGCCTGAGAGTTATTTTGCAGAGTATGCCTAATAGCATAGTTTCAAAAAGCCCATGAGCATAATTTTAGAAGCACAAAGTATAAGGGCAAAGTATAAGTACTTAAATTTTTGCATATGTGTATGTGTACGTGTTATGCTTATTTGCAAAACCTTCACTGGTATGTGTTAATATGGCAGATGGATTTTGAAAGCCCTCACAACTTGTATTTGATCAGAATATTGCAGAGAATTGGAGAATATTTGAGCAAGAGTATGATATTTTTATACAAGCAGCTTATTCAGATAAAGATACATGCACCAAGGCATTCATTTTGTTAAACCTAGCTGGGTCAGAGGCCATAGAAAGAGAATATTAATTTGTGTACCCACCTGCAGTATATGAGGGAGAAGGTAAAACTCATCATATTGTTGTGCAGGCTGAATCCAGAGAAGACCCTGAGTGTTTGAAGCACAAGTTCAGAGAAATATGTAACCCTCAGACAAATATTACATTAGAAAGGCATTTGTTTTACATGAGCAATCAGAAACCAGGAGAAACGTTTGAAGGTTATGTAAGTGACCAGAGAAACAAAGCTAAAATGTGTCAGTTTGGTGATTTAAAAGATGATTTAATAAAGGACAGGCTCATGTGTAGTATTAATAGTGCTGCTGTGAGAAAGATCTTGCTTTGTGACTGTGATTTAACATTGAGTTAAGCCATAGAGATTTGTCAAACCCATGAGGTGACAGAAAGACACACAAGTATGCTAGAGAGTGACAATAGCATGGTTTCAGCAGGCTCCAGAACAAGTGAAGATAGTATGCAACACATGGCAAACAGAAGTAGGCCTAAGCATGTGTCAGCTACAGTTACTATAAGGTTTCCTGGGAGGAGACATAGCTTTCCAGCAATTTCTAAGGCCATTTCCTCAGTGCAATACAAGCGTGAATCAGCAAAACGAAGTCCAACTTTATTGTTAACTGTCACAACTGTGGTGCAAATCATGAGTCTAAGAGAGAAATGCTTAGCTTTCAGTCAGCAATGTCACAAGTGTAAACCTCACACAGCTGTAAAGAAAGGCCACACAAAAAAGCAAGTTGTTCAAGTAGAAACACAACACTCAGCTTTTTATGTGGATGGTGTATCGGTAGTTGATGAAAGAGGTGATGCAATGAATTTATTGGCAAAGAGCAAAGTGTTTTGTACTGTCTGGATCAATGGTAAATCCACAGAGCTTAAAGTAGACATTGGTTCAAAGTGTAATGTTATATCAGCAGGCACATTTGCTAACATGAAAGCTAATAAGCAACTTAATGTGGTCAGTAGTATGAAACTTGTTGCTTATGGAGGTGAAGAAATTCAAACCGAAGTTTCAGTGATGCTTTCATGTTATTTGGCCAAGAGCTACTACAACTTGTTATTCTATGTGGTACAAACACCAGTACAGTCTTTACTGGGTCTCAGAGATAGCTTGTGAATGAATCTGCTTTCTTTTACCAAAGAAGTTCATCACATAAGTACATCCCCTAGTTCCAATTTTTCTGAAGTCATTTTCTCAGAGGATGCTGACGTTTTTGAAGACAAGTTGGGCAAACTTCCAGTTGTGTATTCCATGAAGTTCAACCTAGAGGCCACTCCATTCCAGCAGTTAGACCAGCAAGAAGAGTTCTGATAGCTGTGCAGGACAAAGTCAAGGCTCAGTTGGATAAAATGGAGCAGCAAGGTGGGATTTGTCCAGTCACAGAACCAACTGAATGGGTGTAGTCTATGGTAGCAACTCTCAAAAAATGCTCAGATGAAACCAGAATATGAATTGACCCAAGAGATTTGAACAAAGCATTGAGGTGACTGCATCATCCAATGCACACAGTTGAAGAGGTCGCAGCCCTAATACCGAATGCCACTGTTTTTTTTCTGTTTTAGATGCAAAGAGTTCATTTTGGCAAGTGGTGCTTGATCACAAATCCTCATTCCTAACCACCTTTGGTACTCCATTTGGCAGATACAGATTCCTAAGGATGCCATTTGGAAAAAAATTCTGCAAGTGAAGTCTTCCAGCGTGCAGTGGAGCACATTTTTTCATATTATCCTTGTGTCTATAGTAGATGATTTATTGGTTGGATGCAGTGGTGAAGCAGAGCATGGCAGAAACCTAAAGAGAGTTCTAGACAGAGCATGTGAATTAAACTTAAATCTCACTCAGGTTACCAGAAGTTACATATGCAGGTCATTTATTTACCAGTACTGGCTTGAGACCAGACCTGAACAAGCAAGCAGCTATCCCTGAAATGTCAGTACCAGACAATGTTCAAGCTCTACAACATTTTCTAGGCATGGTCAACTATTTAGGCACATTTATATCAGACTTCAGTGAGTTGACAGCATCTTTAAGAAAGCTAATGTGCAAAAATTAAATCCAAAGCAGTGAGTGCTGAAGCGAAGCAGAAACTAATAGTCCAAAAATATATGTTCAAAAGCTTTAATACAAGTATTGTAAATACAATACAATACAATATTGCAGTTTGATAAGCGCTTTCACTCGAAAATGAGCTTCATCAGATCATATTACTGCTACCCATATTCCCTTTATATACTGATGTCATGCTGTCAAATGCCCTATCAAAAACTGCATTTAATAAAATCAAACATTTAATACACGTCTAGTATAAAACATAATTATGCATATATATATATATATATATATATATATATATATATATATATATATATATAAAAAACAAAACAAGACACCCATATAAAACATGTATTTGAATAAAAACATTTATATGTTATATAAAAAGTTTAAAATATAATTAAATGAAGTAAAATGAAGCATCTGCCTGCAAACAACATGTAAGACTATCTATATATCCTGTTGAATAATGTACCTATACCTAAATAACTGGGGTAATTACAGTAATACAGGAACTCAGATGTAAAACTACACCTGACAACCAAATACATGAGCCATCCCATAAAACTATGCTATTGCCACTTAAATCTGATGTTCCTCCTCTTCTTGAGAGCTGGTTTAATAGAGGCTCTTTCATTTAATCCAGAGCCCCTATCTGCTCTCAATCTAATGATCCATTTGCTTTCCCTATCTTCAGTATGGTTCCTAATATCACCACCCCGAATACTTGGTTTTATCAACTCCAAGGCCCTAAATAGAAAGTGATGTTCAACACCTGACTGAGCAACATGTTTAGCCAGTGCATTGTGTAAATTGCCTTTCCTTATATGATATACGTGTTCACGTATCCTATCCCTAAACTGGCGATTCGTTTTGCCAACATAAAATGCATTGCATATCTGGCATACTGCCAGGTATACAATGTTCACAGTGTCACACGTAGCTTCTACTTGTGTCTTGAATTCCATATGTAGATCAGGATGTATAAACACAGTGCTATCATCTACAAAACCACACTGATTACAGTGCCCACACGCCTTACTATGGGTGTATTCTAAATACCGTCTTTCCTTCTTAGAGTAACATAACATCCTCCTTAGGTTCAACTTATTTCTAAAAATAAATCGTGGTTCATCACCAACCACTTTCCTAATACCCTCATCTGTACATAGAACTGACCAATGCTTACTAACAATATCCTTCAAAGCATTACAATCAGAGGTATAAGGTAAAGAAACCCTAACTTCGGTGTTCCTAACCTGAGAGACACAAAATCCACTAGAGTCACCACACGGAGATAGTCACTGGTAATGAAAGCTTCTTTATTGGAACAGAAACACACAAGCGCTTTCACGTAGCTGTACTACGCTTCTTCAGGTGTAATAAAACATTAAAAAAAGCAACCTTTTATACAAAAAACTTTTGGCGCGCAAAATGATAAATTAAGCACTGATTAGATAATTACTAACACACAATCTTTCCCTACATGTCCTTGTTTAAAGAGACAGTACTAAAAAAAAATTAAAAACAGATAAAAACAGTTTAAAAGTTATTGCAAAAATGCCTTAAACAAACTGTGTTAAAATAAGACAGCAAAACCTATCGATGTAGCAGTATAAGCCAGCTGAGGTTCTCACCTTACAGCGCTAGGAGACCATGCGAAACCATGATCAAAGCATAAAACAAAAGACAGAGAACTGCATTTTCCAAATAAAAACATGCCATAATCCTATTCACAAAGACAACCAGGACATATTCTACGACTCCTGCTGGAGACGCTAACTGAACACGTACTTATTTCCTTTATATATAGACTCCGATAAACAAACAAACCCTATGTGCTGTCTCACATCCATATCTGATCTGAAAAGATCTACGGCACAGGCAATACAGACAATGCATCATATGGCAGTCCAAAAGACAACATATTTGTTATTGCTGTTAAGAGGTACAAGACATATATTCTATTGTGCGACCGTTGGCGTGTTTACAAACACCTACGCCAACACGATATCAACTAATACTAGCCATAATCAAAACTGCATAAACGCCCTGTTCGTACCTCAAATCTCACATTGAAAACGCCATCAACATACACAAATTCCCCAAGGCAAGATCACAAAAACACGGTCACGTATAATGGAGTATCCCGATCCAAAACACGTGTGCAAGTGCAGACGAAGCAACAAATGACAGTCCGGGAATAAAAAATGTCCTACTCACAACAACGACTAGCAAGCACGAAGGACACAGTCTGACAGGCGTCCACTGGCGCAAAACAAAACAACTACACTAATGCGATTCCGGTGAAACTCGACCCCATCAAACATCATAAACCTACAGACCTGTATTAAAAAACCTTCAGTCAAGAACTGATACAGGGGGTATGAAAAGTATATGGTGCAAAAAACAATAGACAGATTACAGATGGCGACCCACTCACCTCTACTATTTGCAGGCACTAGAATATTTCAACAAACAACTAATGACAGACGTTCAAACAACATCCGTTTGCATAAAGCCAACAGGTTCAATATCTGTCAAAAACCAGGACCCGAGCTGATGCTCAAGGGTCCAAAAAAACCTAACTATAATTAAAAGCTAAAAATACAAAGTAAAAAATAATAAATAACTGATATGATATACGTGCTGAGATACCCAATACTAAACTGAATGGAGACAGCTTTCTATCTCCTTTAACATACGCGTAGTGCGTTAAAGGGCTAGTGGACGTAGCTGTGATAACAGTACAAACGTCCAATCTCAACCAAGAAATGAACACACACTAGGAGCCAAAGTGCCAGGTATACAGCAGTACTGAACAATGTTAAAAGATAGATAGCATTGTGTGTACTAAGTTAAGGACCTACTCAAATCTATTGGGAAATAAAACAAAACAAAAATGAATATCAAAAAACCACTACCAGGCATGTATAGTGCCTATAGTATCAAACCACAAACTTCCCTTGTATCATGTATAAACCCGAGCACAAGTATACTGAACTAAATGACTGAAAGCAAGACAAAAAGTCAGTCTATATCAACCTGATATTGTACCTATAAGGATCGAACATGAGGCAAAATAAAAAATGTGACTGGGAAGCAGAAACACAGTCCACTTAAGGATTGAAATGCTCTATAGATCCAAAACTGGAAAGGGGGAGACTGACAGGAGATCAGGCAAAAAAAACAGTCTAGGGGACATAAGCAGTACTCAAACCAAACGTCATGAAGTATACGTACACTTTACAACTTCCTGCTATTAAGGACAGGTTTAACAGATACGTACTGATTAATACCTGGATATACATGCGCTTTTAGAACAAAGATCCACTTAAGTTCCCTGACGGCCAGTTGGTTCATATTGTCTCCTTCCCTATTGTTAACTGCCAATAACTCCAAGACCATAAAGCTGAAGCTGTGTGCACTATATTCTAATATGTGCTTAGCCAGAGCATTACTTTCATTACCTTTCCTGATGTCATAACAATGGTTATAGACCCTGTCACGGAGTCTTCTCTTCGTAAGGCCTACATAGAAGGCTTCGCAGGAGTCACATGTGGCCAGATAAATAAGGTTAGTACTATTACAGTCACTGTGAAATCTAGGTGTAAAAGTAAAAGAACCATCTGGGTGTGAAAAACAAACATTCTTAGATATATATGGACACATGTGACAGTGTCCACAGGGAAAAGTCCCATGTGGGTCACTAGGGTGGCTAATTGACAGGGAGCACTGCTCTAGGCATAAAGTTTGCTTCAAGTTATGACATGTTTTGTAACTGAACCTCGGGTGATCCCCCACAATTTTCCTGGTGAGCGGGTCTGTAATTAGAACGTTCCAGTTTCTGCTGATAATTTTATTATGGTCAACAACATCACTGGTATACTTAGTGACATAAGTAAGTCTATCAGTATACCTACTGTTATTCATTGTGTGGAATGAGAAACTGCTCCTGACAGAAGCAGAACCATCTGTCCTGCTAAATACTTTCATAATGACTTCCTGCTTACAATCATTCACTAACTTTGGGGGATATCCTCTTTCTTTGAACAGACCTTCAAGTATATTTAGTTCTGAAGACAAATCATTCTTATCACTACAAATTCTACAGATTCTGTACATTTGGCTTAGGACTATCCCTCTAAAGGTAAACCTAGGATGCATGCTTTCAAACCGTAACAGGATGTTCCTCCAAGTAGGTTTCCTATATAAAGAGATGACAATCTTGTTGGCATTGACCTCCAACTTCAGATCCAAAAAATGTGCCTGAACTGGAGAAATTTCAGTTGTGAACCTTAAAAAAGTAGAGGTCATTTCTAGTTCTGTGATGAAATTCAGACATTCTACTCTAGTCCCCTCCCACACAAAGAGGACGTCATCAACAAACCTCTTGTACAATCTGACCTTGTTGTAATTTACATGCTTAAACAGATGATTCAATTCCCAGTGGTGGACTACAAGGTTAGCGTAACTGTTCGCACAGGGAGTGCCCATGGCAACTCCCCATTTCTGAAGATATAACTGGTCCTGAAACAAGAATACATTGTTATCAAGTATCATTTCAAGTAGACAGTTTATCAAAATCTGTCTGCTGCTGCTATAACCTGAGTTACTGACAAGAATCTCTCTAATGGCCTGCATTCCCAGGTCATTGGGAATACTGGTAAAGAGGTTCTTAACATCCATGGTCACTAATAGCATGGTTACCCCCCTCTCATCCAACACAAAATATTTGAGAAACTCAATAAGTTGGTAAGAGTCTTTCAGAATAACTGGAATGTCATCCACCAAAGGTCGTAGTAGCCCTTCCACAAAGGAAGAAATGGTGGAGGTTATCCACCGTTCGCCTGAGACTATGCGTCTCATTGGTACTGGTTTAACGCCTTTGTGTATTTTGGGTAATCCCTTGATGATAGGAAGGGTGGGGAACTCTATTAGAAAGTATTCATATAACTCACAGCTGATCTGACCACACATCAAAACATCATAAAGACTGTCATGCACCAATTTCACAATTTTTCTGACCTTTTCTCTAGAGATAATTTCATATACTTTGTCATCTTGTAACATATTATTCATGGTAGTAAAATATTCTGAAGAATTCATTATAACCACTGCTCCTCCCTTGTCAGCTGGTTTAACAATAACATGTTCATTATTCTTCAAAGATTGAATGGAACTCTGTTCGGCTTTACTGACATTGTAAAAACAACACCTTTTCTTATTAAGCCTAAACCATTCATAGAAGTCATTCTCACACATTTTCAGAAAACTCTCCACATTGTGTGGCATCATAGGAGTAAAACTACTTTTGACTCTAAAAAAACTTTTTAAAGTGCTGGTGTCCAAAACATTATTATCTTTGAACATAATCTTCAAGGAGACATTGCGGCAAAATAACCTCAAGTCTATTAAAATATCACTTAGGTAGCTAAGTGTTCCTAACCTGTGAATATCCATCTGTTATTGGCCTTGGTCCAAAATATGGAGCCGCTCTACCTTCTCTAAGTTCACCAATGTCTGCAAGATTATTCTCAATCTCCTCAGTACTATATCCTCGTTCTATCAATCTTTGTTTCAAGTCCATGATCCCGGTTACAAATCCTGCATCAGTAGCATTCAACCTAGAGGTTCTCATGCCTTGTCCCCTAATAATGTTCCTAAATATATGATGTGGGTGCATACTTTGACGCATCAATAATGTATTATGATGGCAAGGCTTACGATAAACCCCTGTATTCACCAAACCACTATCCAACCTCTCAACAAATAGATCTAAAAAATCTATCCTATCACTAGAATAGTTCATGGTGAACACCAAACAATCTGTTAACTGGTTCATCATATTGTGAAATTTAACAAGCGCTTCTACATTTCCTCGCCATAAGATAAAGACATCATCTACAAAGCGTCTATAGAATACTACAGACTGTTTGAACTCCTCGGCTCCAAATAGGACTTCATGTTCCCAATGCGCCAAAAACATATTCGCATAGCTATTGGCGCACGGTGTCCCCATAGCAACGCCAGCCTGCTGTTGATATAACTCCTCTTGGAACACAAAAATATTATTTTCTAAAACTAATTACACAAAGTGGGCCAGCAAATCTATCTGTACAGGTGAATATGTACTATGCATAGACAAATAATCAGTAATATACACAATGCCTATATCATTGGGTAACACTGTAAATAATGACTGGATATCAAAGGTCACAAACAAAAGATCATTAGTATCAACCATGTTATTCAAGCAATTATACAAATCTAACAAAAACTGTTTTGAGTCTTTGAGTATAGTCGGATTGCTGTTTAAGATAGGACGTTAATGCTTCTCAACATAAACTGAAAGGTGTTCAGTAACCCAACCCTGCCCGGACACCACCGGCCTCATGGGTGGATTACTCACATCTTTGTGTATCTTGGGAAAGCCCTGTATCATTGGAACTAAAGGATTTGTTATCGTAAGATATTCAAATAACTCCTGGTCAATGACACCTCCTTTGAACATATCTAATAAAGTATTGCTAACATATGAAACAATGTTATTAACTGTCACATCACTCACTTCTAGGTAGAATTCATCATGTAATAGGCTACGCATCGCTGTATGATAATATACAGTGTCCATAATAACTATTTGTCCTCCCTTATCTGCTGGCCTTATAGTTATGGACTCATTCGCCTGCAGCCTACGTAAACTTTCCCTTTCCAACCTAGTTAGATTGTCTTTCCTTCTATGTATATTACCATTAAAATATTCATACAATTCATCCTCTGTCAATTTCAAATATGCCTCAACAAGGGGATGGTGTACTGGTGTAAAACAACTCAACCTTTTGAACCTCCGAGGTGCATCCACATCATTAAAAGCATTGTTCACACTCTCTGGAAAAAACAATTTCAACATCAAATTACGACAAAACATCCTCATATCTACAACCATATCTGCTAAATTGCTGTGTCCACTAGGAATAAAGTTGAGTCCTTTACTCAACAAGTTAATCTCATACTGTGTCAATGTATATCCAGAAATATTGCAAATCATTGAATCAACTTTGCTCATAGAACCAAAAGTGTCAGAGGTACGGGCTAAATTCACTACACTAATTTGTTCTTCCACATCTTCTTTATGGTATGTTGTGGTTGGAACTCTTCTGACAACTTCCGTTTCTGTCGGCCCCTGCTCAGAGACCGACCCCTCTTCATTCCCTTGTCCTTTCTTACAGGTAGAGGAAAAGGGATGTCCTCACCTGAAGAACCTACCATATTGGTCATTTTGGTATTGCCTTTCGGTCTAACAACCCTATCATTACCGGGAACATCTTGATTAGGTGTCCTATTGATAACCTGTACTTCGGGATACAAATTAACCTCCGGAGACTCATTATGTGTAAATGCACGAACAGTTGTTACAGCATCAGCAATTACATTACTATCTGTATGCACAATACTAATTACATCTTCAGTGTCTACAGATTCATTCAACAGGATATATAGATAGTCTTACATGTTGTTTGCAGGTAGATGCTTCATTTTACTTCATTTAATTATATTTTAAACTTTTTATATAACATATAAATGTTTTTATTTACACACATGTTTTATATGGGTGTCTTGTTTTGTTTTTTTATATATATATATATATATATATATATATATATATATATATATATATATGCATAATTATGTTTTATACTAGACGTGTATTAAATGTTTGATTTTATTAAATGCAGTTTTTGATAGGGCATTTGACAGCATGACATCAGTATATAAAGGGAATATGGGTAGCAGTAATATGATCTGATGAAGCTCATTTTCGAGTGAAAGCGCTTATCAAACTGCAATATTGTATTGTATTGTATTTACAATACTTGTATTAAAGCTTTTGAACATATATTTTTGGACTATTAGTTTCTGCTTCACTTCAGCACTCACTGCTTTGGATTTAATGTTTATTTTTATTCACGAGTGGTTTTGAAGCGTTTATCTGGTCGAGGCATTTGTTTGGCTATTTTTAATGTGAAAAAATGTTGCATGGTCATTGTTAGAACATGACCAGAAGGCATTTGAAGACCTTAAGCAGAAAATTGCCACCCCACCTACATTAAGATACTATGAAGTGAATAAACCAGTCACTCTTTTCTGTGATGTTTCAAAATTTGGTCTTGGCACAGTTATAGTTCAAGAAGGTAGACCAGTAGTAGCCTATGCATCTAGAACACATACCCTAAATGAGATGCATTATGCTGAAATTGAGAAAGAACTTTTGGCAATAGTATTTGCATATCCCAAGTTTCATGATTATATTTATGGCCAACCTATTCAGATTGAAACTGACCACCAACCTCTAGTTATTATTCTAAAGAAGCCTATGCATCCAGCTCCAGCCAGATTAAAAAAAACGATGCTCGAATTACAAATATACAACTTCAAATTGGTCTATATGAGAGACAAACTACTCTATCTGGCTGATACCTTATCTAGATCACCCAGAAATATGACAGAACAGCTTGACACAGAGAATTTTGACTTTAACATGATGGCAGCATGTATTTTTTCTACCACTAGGCTTGATGAATTATGAGATCACATTAAAACTGATCCAGTTTTGCAAAAGTTGAATTAATATTGGATGGCCATCAAAGCAATCAAGTGTACCACCTGAAGTGTAAACATATTTTCCTTACAGAGATGAGATGTTGATGGAAGATGGCATTATTTTCAAAGGTCCTAAAGTTGTTGTTCCAGCTTCCTTACAACAAGAATATATCCAGATTTTGCATTGTGGTCACCCAGGTTCTGCATCCACTAAGACAAGAGCAAGAGAAATAGTATTTTGGCCTTCATTACTGAAAGACATTGATAAAGTACTTTCTCCTTGTTCAGTATGTAATAGTACTAGACTGCATCTGCAAAGTGTACCACTTCAGCTAAGTCTAGCTCCTGAACTACCTTGGTCGACAGTAGCCACTGATATTTTTGAGTGGAACAGTCAACACTACTTGGTATTGGTAGACTCTTATTCGAACTGGTTTGAGATTGACTTAGTACCTAACTTAACATCTACTGCTATTATTACTAAGTTGAAATGTCATTTTTTAGTTCATGGTAATCCAAACAAAGTTATTTCTAACAATGGTTCTCAATTTACTAGTCAGTTGTTTCAGAAATCTGGAAGAAAATGGGACTTTGTACATGTTACTAGCAGTCCTGAATATTGACAGTCAAATGGACTAGCTGAATGTGCAGTGCAGAGTGCAAGGCAATTACTTGAAAGGTCAAAGTGTGACAATACTGATGTCTTTTTGAATTTACTTAATCTAAGAAACATAGCCCGTGACAATATTCTTGGCTCACCTTCTCAAAGACTTCTTTCAAGGCAAACCAGAATAACGCTACCTATTAGTTCCAGTTTATTGAGGCCTAAAAAATAATAACAACAGAATTATAAAGGCTCAACTATTCAAAAAGCATTTCACCCAGAAGTCCAGTTATGATAGACTGAGCAGATTTCTTCATCCAGTGAGGGAAGGAGAGACAGTGAGAAAACAAAAGACAAAAGATTTTGACCAAATTTTTCAGGTTACCAGAATTTGTGCCGAGCCGAGATCCTACCTTGTAGAATCCGAGGGTATGGAGCACAGGAGAAATCGCAGACATCTACTTCCTGTACCAGAATCATCATCACAACATTGTTCTAGTGACACAGACTCTAGATCTCAGAGTGACCCAAACATTGTTTCTATTCCAGCGTGTGTTTCTACCTCTGATTCCATTCCTGAAGATGTTCTTGATAATTCCAGTCTCGAACATTGTACAGAGACAGTTCCAGTTGCTAAGCCCAAATCCCAATTTTACGCCACATGTCATGGATGAGTATCCAGGCCCAATGTGAAATACACAGCAACTTGAACTTAACTATGTATATATGTATTTTATCCTGTACCAATGCATGCGAGAAAACTGTTGCGATATCTGCATGCCAAATAGATTCATAACATTGCATGTTTTATTTATTCAAGATGGAGGATGTAAATCAGAGTGCATGTGCTGTGTGTACTGTACCTTTAAGAAGTATCTCAAAGGCATAACATGCATATACAAATGTCTAGCACGTGCCATTACTAGTGCCATTTTGAGAGTGCAGCCAGAGAGTAAGCATGCATGATTCCAGCAGTTAGTTTGTATATAAGATCCTTAAGTTGAAGTCAGTTAACTTCTGTCATGATGCGTTTGTATAAAATAAAGCTGCTTAAACAGAACCCATGAAGACTCATCTGTTGTGTCCAAAGTAGGAGAGCAACATGTGCGAAGGGTTTTTCACACCCCTCTGAGCTACCCCCAACTCAAGCAGATGGGATCTCAGTTTAACATCCCAACTGAAGGATGATGTACTTAGTAGTGCAGCACCCCCCACCCCATGCTTGACTGCAGAGTAAACAATCCATCCACCTGATTTGGGAAAAGAAACCACAGACTTCAGCACAAAAGGTTAATATGGTACCTATTGCACCAGTGAAAATGCTTAGAATGCATAGTATTATTTCAAAATACATTTACATCAGTTGCCATAATATGATATTTAAAACTTTTTCTATTACTTTGATGTTAAAAGATAAAAAAGTACACTTCAGCCCTGAGGATTGGGCTAATGCCTTTAGGATGGCTTAGATGATTAAAGAATTACCAGGAATATGCGATCACTGATTGCATAGATGGTATAGAATTCCACTGTAAATACAAAGGATTTTTAGATAGAAGGGGCTATGTGCTGGAGATGTGGTAGTATGGATACTAAGAATTTAATTATGTTTTGGAGTTGTCAGTGAATAAGTCGATGATTGAAGGATGTTATAAAGGAATGGGAAGGTATTTTGTAGGAAAGAAGTGTCAAGGGACTGCAGGTTTTGCCTTTTAGGTGTGTGTGTGTGTGTGTGTGTGTGTGTGTGTGTGTGTGTGTGTGTGTGTGTGTGTGTGTGTGTGGTGCCATTCACGTAGTCGAACTTTTACAAATTCGGACCTTATATGGCCGAGACCATATGTTCTAACTTTTAAAAGTTCAAGCGTTTCAACAGAAATCTCTGTAAGGGGAGATTTCCATTTTCATCAATGTTGCACGATCTTGAAGTTGGTATATTTAAGTAGCTAGAAGGTGAGGGACACAGCCCCCCTGCATGGGGGGTGCAGGGTGGCTTGCCCCCTTGCTTAAAACCTTCAGGTAAGTTTTTTTTTGTTTTTTTATTTTTTGGTTACGTTGTTGAACTTTTGAAGTTCGAACATATGGTGTTGACCATATGGTGTTCGAACGTTTAAAAGTTCGACAACATAATATAGACTTGTGTGTGTGTGTGTGTGTGTGTGTGTGTGTGTGTGTGTGTGTGTGTGTGTGTGTGTGTGTGTGTGTGGGTGTGTGAGAGAGAGAGACAGAGGTTTTATAAAGGTTGAGCAGTTATGGAACGTCAGTGATTTTGTATTTGGGTATCAGGGTTCTGGGTTAAGAACCAAATAGCAAAAGTATGGAAAGGGGAAACAGAATGCAGAAAGAGCTTTACAGGGTGCAATAGTATAAAATGTACAACAGGATCTTCAGTGCTCAGGATAGCAAGAAGAATAAATTAAAGTTTAGGGACACCAGGAAACAATTTTATTAGATTGATAGGGGAGACTAGGAGTAGGAGATGCATGAATCTAATTCTTCTTCATCTAGGTGAAGTTAAGAGTCAGTTGCATTTTTTCTTTGTCTTTGCTTCCTTTCTTTATTAGTCTATTTATATTGTTTAACATGTGCCAGTGAGGGTTTTACCTGTTATTTAATAGTCTATGGTTATTGAATGTTTCTGAACTGTTTGGCATAGGCCAATGTATACTAAAGTTATTTTTCTTATTGTAAAATCCAGTTAAAAGTGATTGAAAAAAATAATTCAAATTATTTTTCAGTAGATGCACAAGATGAGTTATATAAGCTCATTGATTTTATGTGTGCATGTAGCATAGGTGAAAGACCTAGGTTTACTAACTCTTTTAGTACTGTCCTTGCCAAAATATTTTTAACAATTGCTCAGATAGTTGGGCAATAGCAATACATTATTCTCAATTAGGTTCATAGGTAGTTATTAGAGATGTGCTCCAGTAGGCCATTGAGGAGCCTAGCCCATTTTCCCAGTTTCCCCAAAACACTGTCTGGTTAAGTGACTTGCTCATACTCTCACAGTAAGCAAGTTTAGGCAGAGAGAGAATCAAGTCCTGGACTGTAGGAAGCAGCTTATTAGCAACTCATACACTTACTTCTCTGTACTAATTGTCAGGAATTTGAAACAATTTGACTCTTGAAACTCATTTATGAAATGTTGTGTCTTGTTTTTACCTTTAAAATGCTCTCATGGAATTTCTTAAGGCAACCATAAATCAGGGCAGTCACTGGGTCCCACTAACCAGGAGAGATATACCTTTATGGATACTGAGTTCTCTGCCTGGGTTATTTTGTTATTTGTAACAATCCTTGTAAATTCCTGCCACAAACTAAATGAAAATAGGAGAACCAAGTGCTGCTATGAGCTGCTTCTCAATAAGCACATATAAATAATGAATGTAATATATCCCAGTTATTACCACTCCACCATACCATCAATCTGGGGACAGTAGGAATCTTCCAACTGTTTTATTAAATGAGATGTTACACTTCCCTCTTGGTTAATACGCATATTTTCTATGATCCTAATAAAAAGAAAAGATTATTCCTGTTCTAGCCAGGTAGCTAATATATTTCGCAATGGAATGGCCTCCAGGAATATTTTTAGTATAGCCCACAAGTATTAACAGAAAGGAAATCAGAGGCAGAAAGTTGAGAGGATGTGGAGTTCATTTAGGGTAAGATGGCTGACATATTTTCAGAAGTTTTGTGTACTAGGTATCCCAGCAAAGAGCTGATAGCCAGCCAGACATGGTTTGTGTTTTCATCAACATTCTGATACTAAGGACATTTTTAGTAAAGCCCAAACCTACCCATAGTGGCTGACATGAGCACCCATGTTTTCTCTGGGTCTCCTACACTCTACCTGTGCATATGCATGTTTCTACCCACATGCTAATAAGGGCCACCATCACAGACTTTGAATGTCTAATCCCACAACCTTTTTTTTCTGGTCATTTACAGTATCATGCAAGCTTCTTTTTGAATGATGACAATCAACTATCTGAAATCATTACTTTCACCCCACCCCCCACCCACCGCCACCTAGGACTGGAGAGGCGGTATGAGACATTCACTCCCATCCTCACCTGCCTGGCTCTTCCAGTGCCTATGCTTCCACCGAAACATAGGTTGTTAGGGTCACAGTCAGGCCTTTATCCCTCTGTGCTACAGAGCAGGGCTGGGAAATATTGTTTTGCTAATTTTTATTCAGAAAAATGACATTCACTCAAACATACTTTAACCAAACATCTATCTACCCTTTTGCATTATATTTTCAATCCAGTTTTAAGCACCTTCTTCTCATCCTTCATTAAATTTTAACAGTCACTGGAATAAAGCATTTAATTTTACATGTAAATGTTCAGCTGTCACCAATTATATCTCTAAATTTCATAGTTTCTATTAAGCTCTGTAACTGTTAAGGTGGACGTATACATTTAATAAACTAGACAACAGAAGAAAGAAATATCATGAGGAGTGCTTGAAAACAATCCAGAATACTAAAAATAATTGTAAACTAAACAAACTCAAGACAATTTCTTTAATATCATTAAAGAATTAATGGTTAAATATGAAACTTGCCTGGTCACTAAACTTTGGGAAATTAAGAAATTTAAAGGAATTAACCACACATGCATCTTACTGACAATGCACAATAGTGCATTTGCTGATTCTAAAACAATATATAATATATTCATATGCAAATTGTGTTCACTTAAAAAACAAGGAGCCCCAGAAGCTATGCATCTTACTTTTAGTATAAAAAACATGTCATGGTATATTTTGAAACATGTGATTAAGCTGTCCCTGAACAAAATTAAAAACATGACTTCTAAGTGTCCAGACAATATTTCAGTTAACTTTCTAGACAAGATAAAAGATAATGTGGTTAAACCGGTGCATATTATATTCAACATGTACCTTGTAACACTGCCCTTTCCTGATCAATAGTAACAGGTTGCAATGGTTTCTATAACCAAATGATACATCACTTCATACCATGATAAGAGGCCAATAATATTCAAATGAATTGATAGAATTATAAAGAAAATAACACAAAGAGTTGCTGTGGATCTTCATCAGTATTAGTGTATTAGAGCTGCATTGTGAAGCCATTACTGTAGATACAGCCTGCATGAATTTATCAAAGGCCTTAAACACTGTTTCACATAAGTATTGTTAACAATCCCAGTACACTCAGAATAAATAAACACATTGCTCACAAGGTTAGGCAAAAGTTAAATAACAGAATATGAAAAGTCCACACAGGAAGCCTCCTGTCACATCCTGCAATTGTGACCAGCAGTGTCCCCCATGATTCTTTTGTGGGATTTCTGCAATTTGGGATGTTTATTTTTGATTTCAAAGAATAAAAGAAACTTTGAGTTACTAAGTATGAAGCTGAGTGTAAATATGATAATATAATCACATTTCCTATAAATTAAGGAGTGATAAAATAAGTATGGTGTAGCAACTGTGACCTGTGTTTGAACAACAAGAACTGCAGCACAGTAAAATCTGGGAAAAGACTGATTAAGATTACAAGACAAATGAACAACTACTAAGGAAATATTACTAGCAAATGCTGAGGATAAGCTCACCTTGGATCAAAATATTATATAGATACCCAAAATGCTTACAAAGTTTCACCTGTAATAACCAATGCCGTGTCTAGTTGAAACAGGGAAATTATGGTTCCCATATGTGTCCCATGAATCTGCACTATCATTGAATCCAGTGATGCCTTCTGCAGCTGTGAAACAAAACACCTAACTGAATTAGAAAATGTCTACATAGTTTGAAAAAAAATCAGTGGATTAGAAAAAAGAAAACCATTCAATTGAACTGGAAAATATGTCTCTTTTTATGGTATATAGCCTTCTGAGGTGCTATTTTATGCATTCAAAGCATTACATGGGCCTGACCTGTTTAAAAATCTTTGTAAGAAACATGTGATATGGTAAAATACTAAAAACAGATGGTTACTTTTTAAACTTCAATATTATCAATGCTATAAGAATATACAATTAATTCTACATAGAATTTAAAAAAGACCTCCTTACTAGCTTTAAAAAAGCAATTTGTTAACTGTTTTCATAAAAGAACCTGATATATATATATATATATATATATATATATATATATATATATACAAACTAAGAAATTCACAAATGAGGATGGCAGTGAACCTTTCTGAATGCCTGTAGGGCCATACTTTTAAAAACACAACTTGTAAACCTATATATTTATTCCTATGTCATATCCTTCCAAAACTAAATTAGATCAGGCTCAAAAGCCCATATAGCAGGCCCTCTAAACTGGCAGCTTCCAGTCATCCTAGTCATTGATAACTCAGTTGTACATAAATTAAATGTATAGTTCACTGCAATTTGCATGGAGTTTTGGGTGGTATCATGCCATTCTGGAATCAGAATCAGGGACATATCAGCCAGTTTATAAGGAAATAAAAGTGACTTCAACAGGGATATTGTTTTAGCAAGTTTCAGTCTGTGCCAGTTCTGTTTCTTGCTTATGCAAAAGGAAACAGTGGGATTATCAAACATACAGCAAACACTGTACATCTACTTAGCAAAATCATACCATCTTCTTAGATTATAGATTAGTTCATAGATTAGTACTAAGCTAACTGCCCTTGCGAGCCATTTTAAGCCTATCCAATTATCCATTGTGAGACTCAAACCCTGGACCTTGTGTTTGTAAGGCAAACACCTTAACCATTAAGCCACCCTCGCACCCCAGTAGCTAAAGACATGTTATCAAAGACAGGGATTCATTGCCTGTCAGCCTGATTGAGAGACTTTGTGCCTTAACAGCTTCTCTCCTTTTCTCAGGGAGGCCAAGCACTGAAAAGAAAATTTTCTATCTCAAAAGCACTTTATTTAGACATCTTCACATTCCACAGTACACAAAAACTTTTCCGATCCATAAATTAAAAAAAAAAAAGAAAGACAGAGGTGAAAGTGGTTCTGTTTAAAATATCAAATATCTTAGCAATGCAGTCAACAGTTTAGAAGTTTATTGTTGAAACATTCAACATCTGTTTTCTGTTTTCCTTCATAAAACACATTTAATAATACCACAAAAGTCCTGTCAAAAACCTTGAAATCTTTTATATACAAAAGCACATGTTTAAAGTTTTTTCACCTGCACATCATTTGATCAAACATAAACTCTTGTTTCAGACTGTATTTCACAGAGGCTTTAACTAGTAACTTTTGCGTGGAAAGTGTCATGAAAAATCAGTCGACTCTAATTATTATTGAAACTTTCCTTGCTTTAATTGCTTTGTACTGTCTTATCCTGTTTTTTCTATACATCTTCTACAAGGTATTCTTTTTTAACATTTGCATACAATTTTTGTATCGTTTTCAGTGTTTGTAATATCTATTTCCCACAACATTCCTTTTCACTGCATCCATGCATCCACAGTCATACATTTTTTTTTCCTTTTCCATGTAACAAACTTTCTCAATCACCTTTGTATTTTAACTATAATACTACATCTAACAAACTATAATATAACATTATTCACTGTAAGACTTGTTACAGTATTCATCAAATAAAACTTTTTAGAAGGTACCGTGAAAGCCTTTGAACTATAAATAATATCTCATACATTATCACTTGTTCCATGGCAACTGTTTACTACATTTTCTTTGGGAGTATATGTAATGTATTTATTTATTTATATGTTTATTTTGGCATTTGTTGACCAATTTAATCTGACTGGGCAGATGTCCTTTTTTGGCAGAAGCCTGAGGAGAAAAGCTTCAGTTATATAAGTAAAAAGATACATACATTATATAATATGACACAAGAAACTAAGAATAACTGTAATTACATACAATTACATATAATAATTTAACAAGAAGTACATTCTGGATAATCTGTGACATTTCTTCAGGGCAGAAAGTTCGTAGCATAGACATTTTTTTTTTTTTTGAGTAAGAGCAGGATTTAAATAAAAGTAGGTAACAGATGGATGGGAATGAGTTGGAAGGAGAAGTTGGTAGGGACACAGTGAAAAAACTCTGGGAAGGAGAGGTTAGTTGCAACAGAGAGGAAGGCAGTTTAAGTTGAATCAGGGCAAGGACAGATCCATGAGTTTAGTAGTTTGTCTTTTAAAGTTTTTTGAAGCAGTTAGTATTAGAACTAATTATTAAACACAGGGGCAGTTGGTTCCATGCATTGGCAACAGACTGATTGTAGAGAAGTTTGCTTATGTGTTTTGGGGCGTATAGATTTCCAGGAGGTGTTGGTCAGAGCTTTGGAGTGTACAGTTAGGAGTATAGAGAGAGATGAGAGTTGGGAGAGCAGGACAGGAGGTCGGTTTGTTTAGGATGGGGCGAGTCAGATGTAGCTGAACAGAAGGAGTTGTTGGTGGATTTTTAGCCACTGTAGGTTTTTTAAAGATAGACAGTGGTGTGAACAATAGGGTTTAGTTGCACAAAATCTAGTGATTTAATTTTATGTGAGTTCAAGTTAGACATAAGAGTAGATTGTACATTGGTAAGGACTGGGGTGGCATATAATAGGGTGGGCAGTAGGTAGACTTGACAAGAGAGAGTTTAGATTCATTAGTGAGGAATTTTTTTGTTCCTATAGAGCAAGCCCAGTTTTTGATTAGTCTTTCTGATGCACTGTTGGATGTGGAGATCAAATGTTAGTTGGTCATCTATTATGACTCCTAGTAGTTTTGTGTGAGGTACAACCTTGATAGTTGTGTCATTGAAGGAGGCGACAGTGAAGGTAGATTTGTGTTGTCGGAGAGATTTAGGGAGGAAGAGAAAGATTTTAGTTTTCATTTGTTGCGTAGGAGTTGGTTGGTTGTTAGCCATTTTTCAACTGAGTCGAGAAATTCTTGGGTAAGGGTGAGAAGGTGGGAGAGATTGTCAGAAGTGGAAATTATTGCAGAGTCATCAGCATATTGTATTAATGAGGAGTGAGGAGATGATGGGCAGAGGTTGTTAGTGAAAATGTTAAATAGTAGGGGTCCAAGAATGGAGCTTTGGGGATCCCTATAAAACCTGCTATGTGAAATATAAATCTCAAATCAATACTGCTCTCATATCATTTTTTTATTCTAAATCAGTTCTACTTCCTTTAACTCTGATTATAATGCTGAAACTCCTGCCTGTGTATACCAAAATTATATATATATATATATATATATATATATATATACATGCATACATATATATATATATATATATATATATATATATATATATATATATATATATATATATATATATATATATATATATATATATATATATATATATATATATATGGATGCAGCTGCATTTATCATTAAACAAAACAAGCTCCCTCTTATCTGATATCCTTGGTGTATGCCTTACCACATACTTACAGATTTATTTACGAATGGTATAATTTGGGTATGGTTTAATTTGACACAAAATGCAAGGATTTCTATCCAAACACATACTCTTCTGAAATTTTCCACATTAAGTTATGGTAGACTGATTCTAATGTTTTTAAAATGCTATATGACAATAATTTTGTCTTCCTCATCCATGTTTATAGTGTCTATTATTTGTCTTACCATTAATAATTCTTATTTTTTTTTAACATATATTACATAGATGTGTTATATATTAGTCTTTTCAACACTATACTAATTAACACCTGAAAAAGTTTTGTTAATATTCCAATAACAATATGGATGAGACATAAAACTGAAGCCCCATCTTATTGAGAAGAGATGTAAAAGATCCCACAGCACTTATATGTGTGTGTGTGTGTGTGTGTGTGTGTGTGTGTGTGTGTGTGTGTGTGTGTGTGTGTGTGTGTGTGTGTGTGTGTGTGCACATACATATTGCATACATATATATACATGTACAGATGCACCTTCCTTTTTTGTCATTTCCATATTCATATCCTTGAAACCTTTCCAACTATATGCACTTTTATATTTTATGTTTACATTTTCCCCCAAAGGACTTTTTCAGTTTACATACTAAAAAATGTTTTGCAGTTTCGTCTACCTTCTATTCATAACACAACATTTATTCTATTGCTTTACATTTCATATTTCCCTTAAAAAGTAACTTGTTTAACAAAATTACTAAAAACTCCTGATGTCCACCACGGCAGTAAAACTTAATAGTAAAATCAAAAAAGAATATAACATAAAATAAGCAGTCCTCAGTCTTCCGATAAGCGCTTTCACAAATAATCCTTCCTCAGATCGTATTAAAAGAACTGTTCAGCTTTTGTATTTATAAGGTATCACAGCCATTCCTCATTTAGTTCTCTGACATGCCCTTGTTGCAAACCAAAAGGAGGCCAGCTAGCAGAGAGGTATAATTTCCTTCATTGTAATTAAAGGAGCAGTGCTTCTCTTTACTATAGGATTGTATATGGTAAAACTAATAGCTATGGATGTGAATACATTATATGAATGAAGCAACATTCAAGTAAACTTGCTAATCATATTCCTTTTATTCTTAAGTGCAGGTTTTAATGGCACAGTAGTATTCAAGCCTGGTGATCTGTTTGCTCTTAAATTAATTATCCAGCATGTTTCCCTTAGCTCTGTGCGATTATGAACATCACCTCCTCTTGTGGTCTGACAGACTGCCTCTATGGCCTTAAATACAAAGTAATGAGAAGGATACTGTGCTACGTGGGCTGCTAAGGCATTATTGGGATCTTTCTGTTTGATGTCCCTCAAATGTCTGAGGATACGTTCCTTAAGACATTGATCTGTTTTGCCAACATAGAAGGCACTACATTGGCAGCAAGTCGCTAAGTATATGATGTGGGAGCTAGTACAATCAGCATAAACATTAAAATTGTACTGCTGCCTGGAGTACAGATGTACAAAAACACTGGAGCTGTCAATGGAGTTGCAAGCTTTGCATCTTAAGCACTTACTTGAAAGTGCCCTTTCTATTAGAATTGGGCCTATTTCTTTCAAATCCATCTTTGTTGCAAATGAGACATTTCATATTCTTCTTATTCTTGTATAGGAATCTGGGCTGTTCACCTACAATGTTTCTTATTTTGTCATCAGTTGTCAATACTTGCCAAAACTTCCTAATAACTTCACATACTTGCTTATTGCCAGCAGTGTATGTTAACAAACATTTAAGTTGCTGTGATTGAGTTTTAAGATCCAGGATCTCATTATGACTCAATGTGTGAAGTAGGGACGTCCCTTTCCTCTCCTTAATTCCTGTGGATCATGCTTCAATCTTAGATTCTTTCTTTTATAGGATCTTTTACTTAAATGTGTCTCAATATTTCTCTGTTCTGCTACAAAGTCTTCATTCTCGGTACATAATCTTGAGGTTCTTAAGATTTGATTCTCAAAGATGTTATCAAAAATATGTCCCAGGTGCATACTCCCCCTATGCAGATAATGATTTTTCCAGGTTTCTTTTTTATGAATTCCTGTACTGATACCTCTATCAGGATGCAGATGAATCTTTACATCCAGAAATTCTATGGTCTCCGAAGAATGTTTAACCACAAACTCTAGAAAATCAGTGCTCTCGTTGATAAAATTGACAAAAAGGTTCAATTGTGTAGAGCTGCCTCTCCAAAGGATAAAGACATCATCCACAAAACGGTCGTAGTACACTAGATATTGTTTCCAAGTGCTGGGTATTAGTTCATTATGTTCCCACTCAGCCAGAACCAAATTAGAGCAACTATTTGCACATGGGGTGCACATAGCCACACCCCATGTCTGCAAATAGAAAGAATCCCCATACATAAAGATGTGATTTTCTAATAAAGTTCCAGCAAGGAACATATTGGTTCTACTTCCATACTGTTCCTTGCTAGGAAATATCTTATTGCCTGTAGACCATAGTCATTCGGAATCACCGTAAACAAACTCGATGTCCATTGTCACTAGTAACAAATCTTCATAATTCTTGAGGCCCTTAGTAACTAAAAAGAGTTTTACCAGAAAATCTTCTGAGTCCTTCAATACAGTTCCTGCTAGTGGCAGGGCCTTTTTCAATTAATTCTCCACGTACATGGAAACAGGTTCAGTTACCCACCCCCTACCAGAAACTATGGGATGTAGGGGTGGGTCAACTGGATCCTTGTGAATTTTGGGGAGTCCGCTGATGTATGGAAATTAGAAGTTATGTACCTACCATAATGTTCCATGTTAGTTGTCTTCTCTCGCCTTCTTTCTTGCTGGATGGGTTCGGAGCCGATCCTCGGCTCCGACTCGGCACTTGCTAAGCTCGAGAGTCACTTTTACCAGCTCGAGGCAGCCCCATATCCCATGATGCAAGGCGGTAAATACCCAGATCTCGTTTGGTACCTAGAGGGAAAACTACCTAGCATAAAAACTTTCCACTAAGGAAAGAAGAGCAATTAGCCTAAAAAGGCTGTAAGGGGAAACCAGATAATTAAAAACTAGAACTAACTGGTGCCCAAAGAAACAAAATCTTCCAGAGACAAGGGAGATCAAGGTCTGTCCAGGCAAGGGGGACAGGCAGGAGGGTCGCAAGAAAGAAGGCGAGAGAAGACAACTAACATGGAACGTTATGGTAGGTACATAACTTCTAAATGTTAAGTTGTCAATCTCGCCTTCATTCTTGCTGGATGGGACCGCGTCTCTAGCACCTCTATCCTGGGTGGCTCAATGGAACAGACTCTTGAGAACCGTGGAACCAAAACTGGCTCTACTCCTGGAGGCCAAATCCAATTTGTAATGAGAAACAAAGGTATGAGGAGTGGCCCAAGTGGCTGCTGCACAAATAGTATCTAAGGGCAGCCTAGCCTGAAAAGCTGTAGAAGTGGCTAGGCTTCTAGTGGAATGTGCCTTTGGTTTTGAGCACAGTTGTTTGCCCCTAAGTTGATAAATGTCAGAAATGGTGGAAGATAGACATCTAGATAAGGTCACTTTGGAAACAGGGAGGCCTTTCTTATTTTCAGCGTAAGAAAGAAAAAGCTGATCAGACTTCCTGAATTGCTTTGTTCTGTCCAAATAATATATGAGTTGGCGGTGAACATCTAGGTAATGCAATTTTTGTTCCAATCTGTTGGAATAATTAGGAAAAAATACAGGGAGATCAATGGATTAGTTTAAATTTGTTTTTGAAGCAACCTTGGGCAAAAAGGATGGATTAGTTCTCAAGGATACTCTGTCCTTGTGGAAGACCAAATATGGGGGACGAACAGAGAGGGCATGAAGTTCTGACACTCTCCTAGCCGAGGTAATAGCGACAAGGAAGAGTGTCTTCCACGAAAGAAACTTTAGTGAACATGAAGCAGCTGGCTCAAAAGGAGGAAGAATTAAGGATGTCAGCACTAGATTTAGGTCCCACTGTGGAGGAGGACTCCTGACAGGAGGCTTCAGGAGAAAAATTCCTTTCAGAAAAGCTTTACAAAGCTTGTGGGACATAATGTTGTGATCTGCAAACCCGACATGAAAATTTGAGATTGCAGCCAACTGAACTTTGACCGTGGAAGATGAAGAACCCGAGTGAAAGATTTCCGCTAGAAAATCCAAAACTGCATGAACAGGGGCAGTAAAGGGATCTATGTTCCTCGATTTCACCCAAAGGGAGAAACGTTTCCACTTGCTAGAGTAAATCCTTCTAGTAGAGGATTTAAGGGAAGCTACTATGATATCCTTAACGGGGTTAGAGATCATAGGAAGCCTGCTAAGGAAGGAAGTGGAGCAACCAAGCTGTGAGGTTGAGAGAAGGAATGGACCGATGCAGCTGACCTGATTGGTGGATCAGAAGATCTGGCACTGGGTCCAGATGCCACGGCTGCACCAAAAGATGGCGATGAAGGAACAGAAACCAAATTTGTCGAGGCCAATACGGGGCAATGAGAATCATTTTGGCTCTCAAAACGGTAGCTTTCTGGAGTACCTGTGGTATCAATGGAAAAGGAGGAAAGGCATAAAGAAGTCCCTGGGGCCAATCTTGGGTAAGAGCATCACTGGGGGGATGGCCCGGAAGTGGGAAGAGAGAGAAGAAGACTGGGCATTTGCTGTTTTGGGGAGTAGCAAAAAGATCGCAACATGGGCGGCCCCACTTCTGAAAAATCTCCTTCACTATAGATTGCTTGAGAGACCACTCGTGAGGCATGAGTATAGCTCTGCTCAATCTGTCCACTAAAATGTTGGTTTTCCCAGGGATATGCGTTGCTACCAGAAACCGATGAGAGGAGATCGCCCATTGCCAAAGTCTGAGAGCCTCTTGACACAAGGGATAGGACTTGGTTCCGCCCTGCTTGTTGATGTACCATACTACGGACATGTTGTCCGTGTGAACTGCAATCGTTCCTAAGGGAAGAAAGTCGTTGAGGGCTTGCAACGTTAAAAGCACTGCTCTCATCTCTAGGACATTTATGTGCAGGTGTTATTCGAACGGTTGCCACGTCCCATGAACCATCCTGCCCTGATAATGACCCCCCCACCCGATCAGGGAGGCGTCCGTAGTGCCTGTGGCTACCGGGGCCGGGGAAACAAAGGGTCTGCCCTGATGGACTTGGGGAGAAGAAATCCACCAGGATAGATGGTTTTTGCAAGTTTGTGTCACCAGGATCTGGTGACGCATGGGAAGCTGTTGGTAGGACCATTGGGTGAACAACATCCATTGAAGGAGACGCATGTAAAAATGGGCCAAAGGAAGAAGAGTAATGGCAGCTGCCATGAGGCCCAATACTTTCAGGACCAGTCTGGCTTGCACCTTTTTGCTGGCAAGGATGATCCGCACATGGTTTTGGATATCTAGGATTCTCTGGCTTGTGAGATTTGCTGACATCCGAACAGTGTCTAAATTTACGCCTATAAAAGTAATAGATTGGCAGGGCAATAAGGAGGATTTTTCGTAGTTGACCGAAATTCCTAACTGAGTGCAGAGATTTAGGGTGTAATCTCTGGCTTGGAGAAGTTGATGCCTGGTGGTGGCTGAGAGGAGCCAGTCGTCGAGGTATGGAAACACCTGGAATCCTTGACGTCTCAGGTGAACCGTGACCACTGACATGCATTTGGTGAACACTCTGGGGGCTGTAGTGAGACCAAAGGGCAGGGCTCTGAATTGAAAATGACTGGACCCCAGCCGAAAGCGGAGAAACCTTCTGGAGCGTCTGTGGATTTTTATGTGATAGTACGCATCCTGAAGGTCTATTGAGCACATCCAGTTGTCTTTGCCTAAGAAGGGCAAAATCGATTGAAGTGTGACCATCTGAAATCTTGTCTTTTTCACCGACTTGTTGAGTCTGCTGAGGTCCAATATTGGTCTCCAATCTCCCGTCTTTTTGGGAACCAAAAAGAACCTTGAGTAGATTCCGGGCTCTGAATGGTCTGTTGGAACTGGCTGAATGGCCCTTTTTTGTAGAAGCTTTGATACTTCTAATTTTGCGATTTCCCTTAGACCGGGTGGAACATCTGGAAGGGAATTTTTGTGAGGGAAGGGACTTTCCTCGAAAGGAATCTTGTAACCCTTGGATATGATCGACTGTACCCATTTGTCTTGCGAAAGGGAAAGCCAGGCTTCTGGGTACAGCAATAATCTTCCCCCAACTGCCTCCAAGGATGGACAGTCGGGCAACACCTCAGGGATGCTGGAAGGGCTTGTCAGAGAGAGGCTCTCTGCTGCCCTGGTTTTGCAGACCCCCTCTGCCCCTAGGGCAGCATCTATTATTATTACCCCCTCTGCCTCTAGGGGTAAACTGACCAAGTGTGTCCGGCGTGACTCCCTGAGATTTTCGGAACCACATCTTTCCCCCCTTCTGTCCTTTGGGGTAAGGCCTAGAAGGGGTGGAAAAACGGACTCCTACGGCAGAAAGAGTCTTGCCATCTTGCTCACACCTGGTAAAAGTATCCTTCACCTGAGGACCAAACAATGTTGACCCATCGAAGGGAGAGTTTGTGAAGGATGCTTAAAGGGATCTGCAAAATTACAGAGCCGCATCCAGGACTGACGTCTAAGAGCCACTCCTGTCCCTGCAGCTCTACTCGCTCCATCTGCTGCATAAGAAATTAGCCGCATGGAGGAGTTGGTTATGGAGTTAAGGATTCCTAGCTGAGAAGCAATCTTATCCTGAGCCCCTGCAGCTGAAGGATCCTGTACTACTTCACCTAATTCTTTAAGGATGTCCCTTTGAAGTCTGGTGAAGTGACATAAATAATTCAGCGAACGCATGGCAAAGGTCGCTGAGGAAAACATCCACTTACCATACCTGTCCATGGTCCTAGAATCCTTGTTAGGAGGATGGACTGGTATGGAAGGATCTGCAAGTTCCTTCTTGGTGGCGGCCGCCACCACCATGGCATCAACAGGGACACCTTTTGTAAGAAATTGTTTCTCGGAAGGGGCTGTAATAAATTTAGAAGGCCTCCTGGGAACCAGTTCCACGGAATCGGGAGATGCCCACGCCTTCCGAGCTATCACCTCCATGAGGGGGTCGAAAGGCGGAGACACCCAGGAGGTGGAGGGTTGAGATACAAACGCCTCTAGGTATACCGACTCATCCTCGGAGGGAGGATTAATGGAGGGCCAGTTTCCCCTCTGTTTTAGGAGTTCTAGGATGTCTGAAAAAGAGACATCCTCAGAGGGGGATCTTGGGGACCCCTCCGACTCATCTAAGTCGGTATCTGAAGTTGTAGACTCAGGGGAGTCTAGGTGCTTCCTCTTACAGGTCCTCTTACGCGGAGGATCTCCTGACAGATCAGGAGAATCCTCGGAAGAGGGGGGTTCTTCCCAGTGGGGAAACCTGAGGCAATAGATCTCTCGGTCCGGGAGCAAGAGAGTGGGAAGAGACATCTACAGGCACCATAGAGGGAGGAGCTAAGGGGATAGACTGCTGACTGAGCCCGGGGGCCAGCACACTCCTTGTCACCTTGAAGGCTCCCCTCCCAGGGAGATCCGAGAGACCCCACTCTGAAGAAACAGGGGCTCCCGGGCCCACCGAAAGGGAAGGCTCCGAGGCAGATGTCGGAGCTGAGCTCACCAAGGCCGAAGCCCCGAGGGGAAGAGCAGGGTCGGACAAGGGTCCGATGCCACTCATCCCCTCGGAGCAGACCAGGGAAGCCCGACCACTGGATCCCTCCAAGGAAGGTCTCGAGGAGGAGATAAGAGTAGAAGCTGAAAGAGCAGAAAGGGGTGGTATCTGCCCCGCAGCTGTAGCAGTGACTATTCCAATAGACTCCGGCTCCGAGCTCTGGAGGAGAGTCGAAGGAGGAACTTGAAGAGGGTGTGGACTAGTAGTCATCTGTTGAGATGGACTATGAAGCATTTGGGCTAGTGCCTGTGATTTTAACAATCTGCTTACCACTCTCTCCAAATCATGGTCTGAGAGCCTGGAAGACCTAGATGATCGGCTCCGATGGCTCTGCTCCGAAAGAAGAGGAGAGGTCGGAGCTGAAAGTATCGGCTCCAAAGAGGGAGACCTGGACCGCTTCCTCGATGGAACCATCGGAGCTGAAGAACCCTCGGTTCCAGACGGAGCCGACAACTTAGCGGCTCCAAGCCCGGTCAAAGATGTATCGGCTCCAGCCGGAGCCGATACAAGCAAGGAAATAATGGTACCAGAGCCGGCCGGCACCGATACCGAAGCCTTAGACACATGGTGTTAGGAGCCGGTTGGAGCCGACACCAATGTGGCAGTTAAAGTATCGGCACCGATAGCCATCGGTGCCGAAGATTTAGTCAAAATAAGATCGGCTCCAGCCGGAGCCGATCTCGACTCCAAAGGAGTCGGAGCCAGGGCCGAAGGCTTAGTTGCAGAAGCCTGAGCCTTGAAGGTCTTAGAGGGCTGACCCGAAGCAAACTTGGCCGGGGAGCCCTCCGGTTTAAGTAGTCCTCTTAAAATTAATTTATTTCTCCTTTCCTGCAGGACTCTCTGGCTGAAAGAGTGACAAATAGCACAGGAGTCCTGCAGGTGGAGAGGTCCCAGGAAATAGATACAAGAAGTGTGACCGTCTGTCAGAGACATCTTCTGACAGCATGAGTCACACTTCTTGAAGCCTGAGACCCTCAGTTCTTTGGACATAGTGAGCACAAACAAAAAACACACTACTCACACAATCCCAGATTCAGAAAATTTAACTTAAAAAGGGGGAAAAATAAACTCACACACACGCCCTGACAGGAAGGGATGGGAGAGGATTGAAGGCCCGACTAAGTAAAAACAACTAGGGAAACAGTAAACTAGGAGCTAGAGACCCTAAAACTATCTAAAAGTGACAAATACACTAAAATATGTGAGAAAAAGGAGGAATGGGGTGACTAATATTTGAATAACAAATTACTTACCAAGAGCTGGTAAAAGGAGTACCTCATCAGCGAAGCGGCAAACAAGATCTGGGTATTTACCACCTTGCATCATGGGATATGGGGCTGCCTCGAGCTGGTAAAAGTGACACTCGAGCTTAGCGAGTGCCGAGTCGGAGCCGAGGATCAGCTCCGAACCCATCCAGCAAGAATGAAGGCGAGATTGACAACTTAACATCATAGGTTTAGGGCAATCAAAGAACTCATATAGTTCTTGTGAGATATTTGCCTCTATCAATAGATCATATAGATGGCTACGAAAATGATCTATCTTAGTCATAGCTTCACTGCAACTTAATCTCTTATACGTTCTTTCATCATCCAGCATAGAGAGCATTTTATGCCTGTACCATACAGCTTCCATCACTACTATACATCCTCCCTTATCAGCAGGCTTGATGACCAAGCTGTCTTGTCTCCTTTAGCTGCTTCAGCATTTCATTCTCATTAGTAGTTAAATTGAAGAAACGTCCTTGTCCTTTGGTTGCATTACCCCTTAGTTTGAAGATTTCATCTTCACATAATCTCAAGAACATCTCCACTGGTGGAGGATTAGGGGGAATAAAGCAACTCAATTTTGCATAAGGTAGCCATCTACTGTCATTAGCTTGTCCAAAAATACATTTTAATGCAAGGTTCCTGCAAAACATTCTGATATCCAGCACAAATTCACTAATATCAGACGGTCAGGCTGGAATAAAACTCAGGCCCTTGTCTAACAAGGAAATCAAATCAGGGCTTAAACTCTTATTAGAAAGATTTGCTATTAAACTTGGTTCAGATCCAATTAAAGTGTGAGCTTCTTCCTTTTCTGTTCCTGACTCTGTGTTCTTTGAGTCCTGTGATGGTTGAATTTGGAAAAAAAACAGCAAGGGCCAATTTATCGGTGCATGCACTGCCCCTTCTTTCGGTCTAGTTGCTAGATTGGGGGCTAGGAGAGCATTCTTGTTGCCAGTTTCTGCACCCATAGTGGCTGTACTACTAGACGCTTCTCTTGAATCTGTTTCAGATATTACAAAATTGGAGGTCGGTACTGATGAGTTAAGAATAACAGGGTTGTGAATGGAAGGTTCCAGATCAGTTAAACTGACATGAGTAATCACATCTTCTCCATTAGGTCTAGAAAAAGGTATCTTCTCCTTATGTGGTGGTAGAGCTCCTCGCCCCTTATTATTGAATTCCTCTCTCGGCCATTCAAAGATATGGCCTCTCACAAAATTCTGATGGTCCCGGGCAAGCTTTTTAACCTTCTGCTGTCTTAGCTTCGCTTCATAAGCATTCAAGTTAATCTGTAGTTGTTCTAGGCTATTTAGATGTGAGTCAGGCAGCTCTAAGCTTTCGAATTCAGTCTGCTTAGCTGATATAATCGCTGTCATCCTTTCCTCTTCTGGCTTGAAAAATTCTATCAGCAAGTTCATGTATTTTCGACTTGTTTCAAGATTTATAATTTGCCATTTTGCGAGCAGATCTGGATAAGTGTTCCCATGTGAGGGTAAACACTTCACTCACATACCTCGAGGTACAATTTGATGGTGCAAGCACGCTTCCATATGGAAGCGTTGCCACTGCAGTCTCTTAAGCCGGTAAGCTGCATTCTCCACTTCCAGAAATATACAATTAAAATTATTATCAGGAGCCGATGCAACAACTGTGGAAGCAGCTACATTACCCAAATTCAGATCTAAAAGTGGGTTCAATAAGTCTCCCGATAGATTAGAAATATTGCATGTTCGGAGTTTGTCATTCAGGTTCAATTGCTGGCTTGCCATGTTCAGTGTAAGAAACAAAAACAGTCAATAGGTAAAAAACTTTCTTACACTGTGAAGGACACCAATGAGGAAGAGAAAAGGCAAACACTACTAAAAACTCCTGATGTCCACCACGGCAGTAAAACTTAATAGTAAAATCAAAACTTTAATAAAGAGAATATAACATAAAATAAGCAGTCCTCAGTCTTCTGATAAGCGCTTTCAGCAAATAAGCCTTCCTCAGATCATATAAAAAGGACTGTTCAGCTTTTGTATTTATAAGGCATCACAGCCATTCCTCATTTAGTTCTCTGACACACCCTTGTTGCAAACCGAAAGGAGGCCAGCTAATCTGACACAAAATGCAAGGAGATTGTCAGAAGTGGAAATTATTGTAGAGTCATCAGCATATCGTATTAATGAGGAGTGAGGAGATGATGGGTAGAGGTTGTTAGTGAAAATGTTGAATAGTAGGGGTCCAAGAATGGAGCTTTGGGGATCCCTATAAAACCTGCTATGTGAAATATAGATCTCAAATCAATACTGCTCTCATATAATTTTTTATTCTAAATCAGTTCTACTTCCCTTAACTCTGATTATAACACTGAAACTCCTGCCTGTGTATACCAAAATTATTGGAAGATATAACCTTGGATCAAGCTCCCACCTAATATGTCCATTTCTTATATATATATATATATATATATATATATATATATATATATATATATATGGATGCAGCTGCATTTATCATTAAACAAAACAAGCTCTCTCTTATCTGATATCCTTGGTGTATGCCTTACCACATACTTACAGATTTATTTATGAATGGTATAATTTGGGTATGGTTTAATTTGACACAAAATGCAAGGATTTCTATCCAAACACATACTCTTCTGAAATTTTCCACATTATGTTATGGTAGACTGATTCTAATGTTTTTAAAATGCTATATGACAATAATTTTGTCTTCCTCATCCATGTTTATAGTGTCTATTATTTGTCTTAACATTAATAATTCTTAAATTTCTTTAACATATATTACATAGACGTGTTATATATTAGTCTTTTCAACACTATACTAATTAACACCTGAAAAAGTTTTGTTAATATTCGAATAACAATATGGATGAGACATAAAACTGAAGCCCCATCTCATTGAGAAGAGATGTAAAAGATCCCACAGCACTTATATGTGTGTGTGTGTGTACACACACACACACACACACACACACACACACACACACACACACACTTATATATATACATATTGCATACATATATATACATGTACAGATGCACCTTCCTTTTTTGTCATTTCCATATTCATATCCTTGAAACCTTTCCAACTATATGCACTTTAATGTTTTATGTTTAAATTTTCCCCCAAAGGACTTTTTCAGTTTACATACTAAAAAATGTTTTGCAGTTTCGTTTACCTTCTATTCATAACACATTTATTCTATTGCTTTACATTTCATATTTCCCTTAAAAAGTAACTTGTTTAACAAAATTCTCCACAAAAATTCTTAAGTTTCATAGAAATCTTCCATAATTTTCCTTTTTTTCCCCCCAGGGTGAAATTTCAATTTCCCATCCACTCATCAAGATTTCTCTTGAAGAGGGCCAGTGAGGTGCTCTGTTTGACATATAAGTGCTGTGGGATCTTTTACATCTCTTCTCAATGAGATGGGGCTTCAGTTTTATGTCTCATCCATATTGTTATTGGAATATTAACAAAACTTTTTCAGGTGTTTTTTTTTTTTTTTTTTTTTTTCATTTCTAATATCAGTTAATAAATCACTCCATGGATATGAAAGAAAAAAAGTCTTGCTTAACTTTTCCATACCACTCATTTATTTTCTTAATACATTCATCAATTTTAATTTCCATAATGTTACCTTATTTACATAGGTTCATAGGTGTGTACTAGGCTAGTGGCCCTGGAGCCTTTACAAGCCTAGCCCATTGGATAACCCTGCATCGTACCACCCAACCTTAGTTCCTAGTGCCTCTGTTGAGTAGAGCCACTGGAGTGATCCCCAGGGTGAAATTTCAATTTCCCATCCACTCATCAAGATTTCTCTTGAAGAGGGCCAGTGAGGTGCTCTGTTTGACATGTATGGGAAGACTATTCCATAGCATGGGCAGTCTCTGGGTTATGAACCTGTCCCTCCAGCATGTTCTGTTGATTGTGTTAATGAGGTTGAGGTCTCTGGAGCATATGGTGTGGAGGGATTGGGATTTCTTTAGCTGTAGCATTTCTAAAAGAGCTGGGTCAGACATGGCTTTGTAAGTCAAGCAGAGATCCCCTCTAAGTAGGCGATATGAAACAGAGAATAGTTGGAGATTTTTGAGTCTGTCCATATAAGCCAAATGTTTAAGGCCTAGGATCCTCTTCGTGAGGTACTTTTGCGGCCTCTCCAGTTGTTGCAGGTGTCTAGTGAGGTACATACCAAATGGGGTATTGTACTCGATGATTGGCCTAATGAGGGAAGAGTAAAGGGAGACAATGACCTCTTTCTTCCTAGATGAAAAAGCCTTAGTAATGAGATGTGCTACATAGAAGGACTTTCTGACCATAGTGCTGTCAACCTGTGTTCCCAGATCTCTTATAACGCATTCTGTGTTCAGTGGCTACCATCAATGTGGTAATGCAAGGGAAATGTTTTTTTCCCAAAGGGGATGAAGACACATTTTTTGGCATTGAGCTTAAGGCCATGGTTCTGACACCAGTCATTGGTCTCATTGAGGCGTTTCTGTAGGATGTCAACATCACTTGGGGAGTTAATAATAGCTCCCAACTTGCAACCATCTGCGAACTTTGTCAGATAGAGTCTCTTCATGTTGGCCTGGACTTCAGAGAAGTAGATACCAAACAGGAGAGTACCCAGGACCAAACTCTGTGGGACTCCACTCGTGACTGGTCGGCAGTCTGACTTGCAGTCTACTTTCGCACTGTGGGTTCTATCTGTGAGCCAGTTTGCAACTCACCTAGTGATATAGGGGTTGATGCCTAGTTAGTAAGTTTTTCTATGATTCCTGAGTGGGGAATAGTATCAAAGGCCTTGACCAGATCAAGGAAGGCTGTATGAACCACCTTGCCTTCATTCACAGCTCTGGTGACTGACTCAAAGAAGTCGACCAAGTTGAGCAGGCATGATCAACCCTTCACAAAATCAAACTGTGTGGGATCCAGAGTTTGGAGATTCCCTATATCCTTGTTTATTAGGTCCATGATGATGCATTCCATAGCTTTGCATATCAGACTGCTCAGGCTAATGGGGTGATAGTTCCCGGGGTCTGTATTCGCTCCTCCTTTGTGGAGAGGGATGACTGTAGCAGTGCGCCATTTGGTAGGGACAAATCCTGAGGTGAGGTTGTGATTGACCAGGGCACACAGGTGAGGTGCCAGTTCATGCTGTAGTTCATGTAGAACACAGCCAGGGATACTGTCAGGTCCCATAGAAGCTGTATTCTTGGCCTTGGAGAGTGCTGTTTTAACCTGTGCAGCAGTAATACTGAGTACCTGACAATCTACTGGTATTGTGATTGGTCCTTTGGGGGGAGGTAGCACTGAATCTGTCGGCCAGTATATTTGCAATATCTTTTCTTACCATAATCTTTTATTTTCATCTCTTCTTTTCCTATTTACTTGTTTCCGTATCTCTTCATATCTCTCATATAACAGTTTCCCACCATTTTTATCCCCATTCTTCATTTTTTTAATTACTCAGAATAGGTGTACAGAAAATTAGGATTTTTCAAACCTAACCTCATCTATTTTTCTATTACGCATGATTCCTTTTTTAATAGAGTTCAAACTCAAATCCGATATAAAATAGTTTTCCTTTATTCAGTCTTAAACCCACCCTTTTAATAACATTTTAATTCTCATAACACTTTCATTCATCCATCCCCTATTTTTGTTACAATAACCTAATCATCTGCTTAAGACAGGCATACAGGTATTACAACTTCCCTTCACACCTTCCCACATACTTTATACATTTATTGGTGCTGAGGGATTGGTAATATTTTACTGTCATATGAAAATCCATGTACCTGAAGACTGTTCATTTCCTACAGACCACATAATCTTGTTTTCCCGCAAGACCTCAGCTTTATACCTTTTCTTTTTTGTAACAAATACTGAATGTAATATACATACAGTTTCTGCTTTCATCTTCTTTTACCACACAGTTACCATTACCCCCATACCATTTCTAATACTGTTCATATTAGTACTTAGTATCTTTACATAATTCCTATCCTTTCTTGGCTTCTTTTTCTCCAACTTTTATTTTTTTATTTCTTTCTTCTTACCCTTCTTCCTATTGACTTTTCATTATTTTTGTTATTGATCTTCTCCTGTGTCAGAATCCCCCTCTTCTACATCCTCCCTTTGCAACATTTTATACTTATCCTCTTCCTGAATATCAACATTTTCCCTCTATTGAACTCCACTTCTTCTGACATTATTTTATGTTCTTCTTCTTCTATATGTTCTTCTAGAACACTATCCATCTCATTCTCTTTGTTATTATTTTCAGTATTTTCTTCAGCTATTCCTTTGTCTTATATTATAGGACAAGCCAAAACTGACCTTGGGATTATTACTCATTAAGCTGTATCTCCCTTCTCTCCACATCACCTGCAGTTACAGCCCTGTAATAAATGCATTATTTCGCTTCCAGGAAAAAGGCCTTTGGTTAGCACTGATATCTCATAGCCTCCCTCTTCCCATTAATGTTTTTCTTTACTATTAAACTAAAACCATACAACATCAGTAATTATTAGTATAACAAAACTGAAAAAAAATTCCGCTGACATTTATACTCTGTCGGATATGAAAAATTCATGTAACAAAACCAGAGTCTATGTTCTTATATGCTAATAATTTTCCGACCTCAGTCAACCCTTTTTTCCAGTCTCTAAAACTGATCACTGTAGGCATTAGAAAGATAAATATTTTATTTATTATTCATTTATTTGACATTGTGTAACCTGGAAAGTCCAACTGGGTCAGAAAACCATTTTCAGTGGAGGCCTGGTGAGAAAAGCTCCAACAGTGATTAAAAAATTTGACATAAAAAAGTAAAATATAACACAAATTATAAACAACTTTAGGTAGATGCAAGAGGTACAACAGGAGGTAGAATGCACATACTAATTTATAGTTTGGATACCATATTAACATCACATAACATATTTTTGCAAGAATATAAATAATAGGTTGGGTAATAGGCATAAGAAAAACACAGACTCCCCACCTAAGCACCATGTTCAGTCAGAGCCTCACATCCGGCTGTGTGCCCACTGAATGGTGCACAGCAATAGTTATCCCACTCCACAAAGGGGGGAGCCACCACTGATCCCGGGAACTATTGCCTTATTAGCCTGATGAGCCTGGTCTGCAAGGCCATGGAACGTATCATTGTGGAACTCATAAGCAAAGACATTGGTAACCTCCAAAGTCTGGACTCCACTCAGTTCGGGTTTGTGTAAAGCAGATCATGCCACCTGAACCTGATTGACTTCTTTGAGGCGGTCACCAAAGCCATAGACGAGGGTAAGGTGGTTCACACAGCCTATGTTGACCTTGCCAAGGTTTTTGACACCATCCCCCATTCTGGAATTATAGCTAAACTCACTAAACTAGGCATAAATCCCTACCATCACAAGATGGGTTGCCAACTGGCTCACTGACAGAACCCACACTGTAAACGTTGCAGACTCCAAATCTGATCTCAAACCAGTGACAAGTGGAGTACCACAGGGTTCAGTCCTGGGACCTCTCCTGTTTGGCATCTACTTCTCTGAAGTACAGGCTAACACAGAAGGCCTCTGGCTAACGAAGTTCGCAGATAACTGCAAACTAGGAGCCATAGTCGAGTCCCCAAATGATGTGGACATCCTACAGAAGGGCCTCACTGAGACAGATGCCTTTTGTCAGAGCCATGGCCTCAAGCTCAATGCCAAAAAAGTGCATTGTCATCCCCTTTGGTAAAAACTCTGTACCCATGAACTACCACATAAGCAGCAGTCTACTTAACACTGAATGTGTGATAAGAGACCTTGGCACCCAGGTGGACAGTAGTCTCTCCTTTGATAATCACATTGCCACAGTAGTCAGGAAGTCCTTTTACATGGCACACCTCATCATAAAAGGGTTCTCATCCAGGAAAAAAGAGGTAATTGTTCCCCTCTACTCTACACTCATTAAACCCATTATAGAGTACAATGCCTCTTTTGGAATGTACCTCACCTAGACATCTGCAGCAGCTGGAAATGCCACAGAAGTACCTCACAAAAAATTACTGGCTTCAAACAGATGCCCTACACTGACTGTCTCAAAAAACTCCAGCTTTACTCCGTAGCATATCGCCTACTCCGAGGTGATTTTTGCCTAACATATAAAGCTATGTCAACCCCAGAGCTTTTGGACATGCTACACCTAAAGAAATCCCAGTCTCTCCGAGCTACACACTCTAGGGACCTTACAACACAATAAAAAGGCCAATACTTCAACCATAGGCAAAGAAATGTCAGTCCATCCAAATGAAGTAAAACCATCTTTAATCTTCCATAAGACTCAGATAAAACAAGGTTAGCTCTTTCATGGTTGTATCACACCACTTCATCAGACCATAAAAAATGTGTTACTGTGGTACTCAATAAATATGCATAACCATTAACTTCAGTTAATCAGTTGGGTATGAATAATTATTAAATTTAAGAACTAATATAACGTATATACTAACTATACACTGTATGCATCTGTTTTACATTAATTTAAATGTCATGAATAAAAACTTAGACAAAATAAATGATGAAAGACATGTACACAAATGTCTCATATAAAAATAAAAATATATTAATTCTGATGCAATAACTAGATGTGTTCCTTCTAATATTTCATTTAAAAAGAGGCCTATTCTTTAAAATAGGCTTCATATGTATCCTTTCATTTAAACCTCTGCCCCTATCAGCCCTCAACCTAATTATCCATCTACTTTCAGATGTCTCTGTATTATTTCTCAAGTCACCACCTCTTTCATTAGATGAAACATGTTCCATTACTTGAAACGTGAAAGAGTGTGACTGTCCATTTTGAAGTATATGCTTGGCTAGAGCTTTGGTGGGTGGGCCGTTTCTAATATGCAATAAATGCTCACGAATACGGAATCTAAATTCCCTATTCGTCTTTCCCACATAAAACGAATAACATACCTGGAAGATTGCTAAGTATATAACATTTATACTATTGCAGTTAGCCTCCACTTTAAAAGTAAATGTTTGATATAGATCTGGGTGAACAAAACTGCTACTCTGATCAATGAATTGGCATTGATTACATTTTGTGCATGGTATCGTACCTATTGAAATATCTTTCTTTTCCTTTGAACCTTGTGAGTAGCACAGCATTCTTTTTAAAGATTTTTTTGTTTTTAAACATAAAGTTTGGTGTCTCTCGTATTCATTTACGAGTCTTGCATTAAAATCGCCAATACTTCCTCACTGTATCAGTAGCTAGATTACTATTATTACGTATTACTATTACGTATGCCAACCTGGTTGTCTATAGATGGGAAAAGGAGAATGTCTTCAGTGACCCCAGATTTGACAAAGTAGTCATCTACAGGCGTTTCGTAGATGACGTTATTATATTGTGGAATGGTAGTGTAGAAGAACTTGAAGAATTTGTAAGATACATGAATAGTACAACATCTTTCCTTACCTTCACTTATGAATATTCTTCAGTAAAGGCCAACTTCTTAGATGTTTCTATAATAAAGGATGACAGAAGTTGCCTTGCTACCACTTTATATCGCAAGCCCTGTTGGAGAAACAGTATACTTCACTATGACAGTATGCATCCGCGACACATCTTCCGAAATATTATCAAGGGACAGGCTAGTAGAATATTAAGAATATGTTCAGATAGAAAAGATGCTCTGCACCTAATTGAGCAACAGAAGAATTTCTTCGTAGACAGAGGATATCCTCTGAACTTGATTAATGAGACAATAGATTCTGTCATAAGTAATAACACCACTGGTAATCTAAGAAGGAAAGCAGGATATGATCATGAGAGAAATGATAAAATTAAATATGATATAAAATATACCAGTGATGTTCAACATCTTACTAAAATTATAACAGGGAATTGGAAGATTCTACTATCTGAACCACATCTCTATACATTCTTGGGCAGTAAACCTAGTTTTAGGTTTAGCAATTGTATGAATTTAAAGAGGCTTTTATGCAAGGACAAATATGACGTGAAACAAACTGATATTCGAACCCAGATAAAAATGGGCACGTATGCATGTGGTAGGTGCTCCATATGTGTGTACATCAACAAGGAACAGGCCCTCAAGGTCCCGGGCACCAGTATAGATTTTAGACCAACTTTCTATGCAACTTGTAATACCCAAAATGTTGTTTACTATGCAAAGTGTGATCAATGCGACAGCTACTATGTAGGAATGACCTCTAGAAGGTTTAGGGATCGAATTTACAATCATGTTTACAATATTAAAAAAGGCAATTCAAATAGTGCTTTAGCCATACACTGCAATGAGAACCCTGGACATAGGTTTACCTTTCAGATACTACAGGTTATTAACCAGAATAGGAGAGAGGGAGACCACATAGGTACTGTTGAAATGTTTGAGCTCAAATGGATTTTAAGACTCAAAGCGCATATACCACCAGGGCTCAACACCGCCATTAATATACGCCCTGCTTTACTAGGGTCATTTTGATATTCTACAATATTTTAATGACCCTACAATAGTTACATCAATTTTTCCGTTTGTAGTACACTTGCACACATAGGAATATTTTAGTGTGCAGCATAGTTTTATGACTGCCCCCGGTCATATAAATATTTTGACACATGCTTTTTGATATTGCTCCATATATATATGTTATCTGGAAGTTTTTGTCAAAAATTATAAAAGACCTTTATATGAATGAAATGGAGCTAAGCTAGTGATATAGCCTTGGGTGTGGCCCTTAAATTTCTTTTTAAATATTCATATGTAAATGGCATATAGGCTATTCTGTGCTCACACAATATCTAGTTTTCACTTAAGTGTATATGCCTTAATGCCATGTTTTCTTCTGGAATCATGGACCTCAAACCTTGGTTATGGTAAAGTTCATGTTTGGTTGTTTTTAACTAGTAATAGTATGCTATAACATAACATGGCATGCGGTCGAATTATTTTATGAATATATCTTAACACTAATGAAATATCACCTCATATTTACATAGACCCACTGGTGATTTCCCACCATATACTATTCATACTGGTTACAATAACATCTGAGGAAGACATTTGACTTACATCGGGAAGCTGTTTATTCAACCCCGTTATGCCTTCATAGGAATTTGAGCTTTCTGTTAAACCAAGACCCTATGGCAATTCTACATTCAGCCATAATAAGCACCAGATAAGAAATGCTTAACTTTATATCAGGGATGAATCTATGTTTATATTTTAATGAATGTCAATATGGTTGGGTTTAATAAAGGATGCATATTTTATTCTGACACTATTTTTGTTACTAAAGTCAGATATATTTTTTGTTTTCTGTAATTATATATACCATTGAGATAGAAGTAATATCCAGGTCTAGATGGATTATTTCTTCATTCTAGATTTCTGAGGCCGTTTTACGGCTGACTCTCTTGCCCTCAGTAGGCACTTGAATAACTAAAATAGAGCATGGACGTCTTAAGGTGATTAAGCTCCTAACTTGGTATCAAGTATCGAGTTTCATATAGCTATGAGTAAGATTACCATTTATTTGGATGGCATATGGCCTTCCTCTTTCCTTTTATTTATGTATAATTATGTACCATTCAACTTTATAATAGAACATGACTAATGCTCCAATGAAAATGGATTCTTTCCTTCATTGTGCACAATATTCACATATCATGAAATATATGCAATGAAAATAGCGGAATACCATCTCGCTTTTGACACGCTATGCTATTGGTCTAACACGGGCACAATTATTTCTATATATATTTTTTAAGTACTTGAAATGCTGCCTCTAGCAACAGCCTTTCTGGTATGTCTTTATCTATTGGTGACATATGTATGCACTGACGCTAGTCAGAATAATATTTTTTCGGGTTCTCATCTAGTTGTTATTATAAAATGTATTGTTCTTTTGTTGATGATTTCTCATGAAATGTGATATATATAGATATGACTAGTGATACAGTTGGTACAGCCTTTAAATGACAGCGTTTATGTTGATGTTTTTCTGTTTGTCCTTTGACAGACTTCATCGAATGCGGGATGAGCAACAGTAGTAGTGGCTGACTTTTCCTGCTTGATTTTGATCTTGTGTTGTGCTATGATGATTTTATTTAGAATAGTGTATGCACAACGCTGTTTGTCTCAGAGAATGTAGGTGCATCCTCTTCTAGCCACGAATGCAGGCTGTACCGCATTTAAATGGTAGAATATAACAGCTATCCCGTGCGGTCCTATATAATTTGAATTGATACATGTTATATTATATGATTATGAACTATTGGAAAGGTAGTTACTAATGGCATCATGAATTATTTAGGTTTTATTATAGTGAATTTGGAATTAGTTTTTTAAAAATGTGAAAACGTTCTTTTTGTATTTGTGACTTCATGCTTAACTTGCCTCCTGAGCCAGCATAGGAAATAAGCTCAGAGAATATAGGTGCATCCTTTTTTGGCTGTAAATGCAGGTTGCACTGCATTCAAAAATGATAGAATATATCAGCCATTCCGTGCGGTTTTATATTTCTTTTATTTTTTATACAATTTATATTGACATATGTTTTACTATATGACCATGAACTATTGAAAATATAGCTATCAATGACATCATGAATTATTTAGGTTTTATTATTGTGAATTTGGAATTATTTTAAAAATGTGAAAACGTTCCTTTGTATTTGTGATTCAATGTTTGGCTTGTTTCTTGAGCCAGCATAGGAAATGGGCGTTTTCGCTTAGCAATTTTGTTTTAATTGTTTGCTTGGATAATTGATTAATTGATGAATTGTTTTCTTAACTATAGTGAATCCTGCTATATAAAGTGATTCATTTATTGTGTAAACCATAACCTGATGAAGCGCATATCAATGCGTGAAAGCGCTTGTTTTACTTCAATTTAAAATAAAACCATTTCTTCTTTTACCGTGGTGGTTCCTGGCAGTTTTTCATCTATACCTGGAAGATTGCTAAGTATATAACATTTATACTATTGCAGTTAGCCTCCACTTTAAAAGTAAATGTTTGATATAGATCTGGGTGAGCAAAACTGCTACTCTGATCAATGAATTGGCATTGATTACATTTTGTGCATGGTATCGTACCTATTGAAATATCTTTCTTTTCCTTTGAACCTTGTGAGTAGCACAGCATTCTTTTTAAAGATTTTTTTGTTTTTAAACATAAAGTTTGGTGTCTCTCGTATTCATTTACGAGTCTTGCATTAAAATCGCCAATACTTCCTCACTGTATCAGTAGCTAGATTACTATTATAAGCATAGTGAGCAGGCATCCTCACTACTTGGTTAGATTTTTTTTTACGTCTAATTGGCATATTATGCCTGGATGAAAAGTGAGGTTCCCAATGTCACTTCTATGTTTGATGCTGTCTCTGATTATAGTATCGATTTGCTATCCCTGTAGCCCCTATCACTTAACCTCTTCTTCAAATTTCCTAATTCCTCATTAAAACTCTTATCTTCTGCTACTAGTCTTGAGGTTCTAAGGGCTTGTCCCTTTACTATGTTATCAAATATATATCCTGGATGCATGCTAGTTTTATAAAGAAGTATGTTACTATGACAATCCTTACGGAAGATATTCGTGGAGAATTCTCCTTTTTCATTTTTCAATATGTTAACATCTAAAAAATGGAGCTGTTGTTCAGAATATTGAATTTCAGACTTCAAAAATTGTGTACTATCATTCAGCTTTAAATGGCATAATCTCAGATATTCATGGCTTCCCCTCCACAAAAGGAAGAGATCATCTACAAAGTGTCTATAAAAGACATTTTGACTCCACTTCCTGAGATAATGTGTTATTTCTCCCAAGTAGCCATAACCAAATTTGCATAACTGTTTGCACTTGGGATACCCATTGCCACCCCCTCTTTTTGCAAGTATATTCTATGATTAAGTAACTTGGCATGGTCATGTGTACTATCAGTTAACAGATAGTCTCTTAACATATCTACTCCAGTAGAGTTCGGAATTGATGTAAACAAGGAACATACATCCATTGTTACTAATATCAAGTTAATCCTATCCTTTTCTGTGTGTTCCAAAAACGCATATAAGTCTTGAAGGAATTGTTTAGTGTCTTTCAGGACATAAGGATTATTGCCCACTATTGGTCTCAACATCTTTTCTGTGTAAATGGATAAGGGTTCAGTTACCCAATTTCTCTCTGATACTATTGGTCTTAATGGGGGCTTGCATGTGTGCTTATGAATTTTGGGTATTCCTTGTATATCAGGTGTCAATGGTTTGGCTACTGAGAAATACTCATATAAATTTTTATCTATGATTCCTTCCACTAAACTGTCATTTAAAATCATCTCCACATCTTTAATAATATTATTGTCTGCCATTGTCCATAGGTAAATATACCTTATCATCTTGCAACATATTGAACATGTCATCATTATAGAATTGTGTCCA
>NC_056744.1:1377141347-1377158438 GCF_019279795.1 Protopterus annectens | reverse complement strand
AGAGCAGAGGGGCACCTTTGCATGCAGGTCATGCAGTGCCTGTATACACATTTTAACAGCTACATCTATTGCCCACCCCAGCTTAGATAAGAGTATTGAGTTTTATTTCCATGCTAATTGTACAACCTGAAACATTGTTTATTTAGCTATGTATGCTCAGTGTTAGGAATTTTATGTTTGGAAGACCAATCGTTCCCTAAAAGAAAGGATACTTGAGCATACAAATGATATTTGTAATAGGAAACCTACCAATGCACTAGCAAAGAATGTGGTGGAATGTGGGGATACTCATTATTTTAGGTTTTTAGTGCTGAATATAGTTAATCATGGTCCAAGAGAAGGAGATATTATTAATGATGCAGAATTTGCTGAGTTACGCTGGATTTTAGATCTAAGAGCTACTATGTATCCAGGGTTGAACAATGCTGTTTCTTTAAAACCAGCACTTAAAAAAAGGGGTTTACATCATTAGTAAGATGATTACTAGTTCAGTCATGTGCTCTGGTTTTTGATTTCTACTGGATGGCTTGTTTTATTTAACTGTTTTTATCAAAGTTTTATAATGTTTTATGGTCCGAGTGACGCCTCCAGGTGCATCTGCAGTTACCTCCTACTGCTCCTCTAGGCATCAAATATTGCTTGTTCATATTTGCATTAATAATTCCAAAACCATGCCCTATACGAGGTATCAGAATATTTTATCTTGAAGCATACATGATGGCAAACACAATTGTACTGTTATTTGACCTATATCAATGAGTATTTGTTAGAATTGCAAGGCGATAACTTCATTTTTTAAAGACTCAAGCCACGCCCACTAGGAGTTAAAGGTGCACAATCAAAAGAGCTGTACTGGATGGATGAACCATGAAAGTACTTACCTATATTATTAAATAAGATTTTTTCACCCAGCCTTGAACTTCTGCTTTTATATTTATTACGATTTTGGATATTGTTCAGGTCCTTTTGTATTCTCATATATTTTTGAATTAATCTTTATTTTGTGTGGAATAAGGACCATGGCTGAGGGTGTTGAAATCAAACTTGCCTACAACCATGAAGAGGGTGTTAGCAACTCTAAACATAATAGAGTGAGTGGTATGAAATCTTCAAATTTCTTTAAGTTGATGCACAACCCATTTTGGACATGTGCTTGGACAATGCTGTACGATTAGCAGCTGTAGTAGATACAGACTCAATTAATACATTTTTGTGCATCTCTTAAAATACTAGAGGACAAAGTATATAAATACAAACATTTACAGTGGCAGCAATTTCACCTAGAAGCTGCCATTTATCATAGAATTGTCCCTTGGGGACTTCGGATATTGAAAATGCCTTCCTATGGTGATAATTTACCAGAACTGTTGAAACGTTGGCAAATTTTGAACTTGTAACTCAGTTTCGATTACATGCAGCTCCTGCTAGACTATTTTCATCCCAAGGAAGAGATTTTAGCTAAAGACATTGATAGACTTTATTCCAGTCTATGTGTGGACTTTTGTGAAGGTGCTTACATTCAGAAGGTGAATTATATGCTTAGTGCTGTTTCTGTTTCTGAAAGGAGACTACAGGCAGAGAGAAAAAAAAGAAACTTAAAAGAGATTTCTCTGATTTTTGCCAGGAACATGTTTTTCCCTGGCCATGGGCTTTCAATCTGTTGCAGCTAATGCTAGTAGTGTTAGAGATGTAGGGCAACCAATAATGAAAATCGCTATGACTGCACAGCCTATCATAAAAGATAAACGATCAGGATGGAATGACCACAGCATGGAAGATGTCGCTGTTGCTTTCAGAGCAAATAGAACAGCCGTGGATAATGAAGAGAATCTCTGTAACTCGGGAGTTACAGGAATGGTTGAAACTGGACAAAATGCTGTGTTGTACACAGAAGAGGCAGCTACTGCCATGGCAAGCAATGTGAGTTTACAGAATGACTGTAAAGAGAGAACACATGCTCCAAATTTGGATCTTAACATTAATGTTGTAATAGAGACAGCAGCAGCAGCTGTCCCATCTTCCTCTAAAGGCCCTTGTGTTAGTAATTCCCTTTTTTTAGCACAACCTCTTCCCATTCGACAAAAGGGCAGAAAGGGAAGATCACAAAGTAGAATACGGAGGCCCAGGAATGGTTCAGACAGTTCAATGCTAAGAACAGGGCCAGCAACAAGAAGTCAAAACAGGTGACTTAGTCTTTAATTTGTCTTCATTTGAGTTAACTAATGAACAACTTGCAGTTTTAAACAGGGGCTTGTCTTATGTTTCTGCAACTAAAATTGACTTAATTGGGACTTTGTTAGACCTTAAATTATTTGCCAGGAATGTTATGTTAAATGTTATGTTTCCACAGAGTACCTTGGCATGTAATGTTTTTAAAAAAACTAGTGTATTTTCCCCTAATTTTTCACCAGCTTTGGAAGCATTTATAAATTTATCTGAAGGTCATATGAGAGAGTCTATTGTTGCCAATCAGAATGATGTTCATTTTTACAATTTTGATCAATTGAGCAAGGCACAACATTTTATTATTCGACCGATAGACAAAGGGGGAGGTATAGTTGTGCTGGACAGATGTATGCATTTTGACAAAATGATGAATATGCTTGAAGACACTAATGTCTATAATAAGATACAGAGGTTTCAGGTTATGGGCATCATCAATAGAGTGACTTTTTACCTTTACGATCTTTTGATGACAGATTTGATTGACTATAGCTTGTATACCCACTTTGTAGTGGATCATCCTAAAATACCCATGATTTATGGGTTACCTAAAGTACACAAATGTGCTACTGACCCCGCCTTTTTGACCAAATGTATCAGGAAGAAGTAAGACCCATTTTAGACATTTTGGACAGGGTGCTAAAAGATACTAGACAGTTTCTGACTGGGCTATATATGTGGTCAAGAAATTTTGATAGTTTTGATGATATGCTTTTTGTATCACTCGATGTGACCTCACTCTTTACTGTAATACCCAATGAGGAGGGAATAGAGAGTGTGAGATAGTTTCTGACATATGTAAGTGATTATTGGAATGTTAAGGTGACTCTGATTTGTGCCTTGCTTGAACTGATACTTGAGAACAATATTTTTATATTTGAATCTGAACATGTTTTACAGAAAGTGGGGGTTGTAATGGGCATGGCATGTGCCAACTCATATGCAAACATTGTGTGGGCACATTGGGAAAAACACTTTGTCTTTTGAGGATTTGTTGTTTGTCACACATGTAAAGTTTTATAGACATTTTGTTGATGACATATTTTTGTTTGGCAAGGGTCAGTTGATGTTCTAATGGAATATGTGAATTATCTACAACATACTACATCATTTTTGAAATTTACTGTGCAATATTCTGACAGTAAAATGGATTTTTTGGATGTCTCTGTCAACAAGAATATGTTTGAGAACTTGTCAACAAGTATCTATAAGAAACCGTGTAAGAAAAGCAATATTCTTCATAGAACTAGTATGCACCCCAGACACATTCCAAAGAATGTGTTGAAAAATCAGGTATTAAGGGTGATGAGGTTGCACACTGATGTAGTGCTGTTGGAGAAGGCATTGAATTCCCTCAGAACAGAATTTTTGAATAGAGGTTATAAGATAGGGGACATAGAGCATGCTATTGAAGAAGCGAGAGCTGTAAGGGACACTAGGACTAGGCCCTATTTTTCAGATGCCATAGTACAGTCATCAAATACTAATGGATCAGCTGTATTAGGGAATGGGAATAGGGTGGTTTTAACCTTTTCTAGCAATGTGAATAAAGTGTGTGACATCATTAAGAAGAATTGGCCGATACTCATGACAGACCCTGAATTTAGTAAAACACTAGGGCCTGTACCTAGGTTTACTTTCAAGAATAATAAAACTTTGAAACAGCATCTATGTTATAAGCAGTCAACCCCTAAGATGGTATGTTCAGAGCAGAGGGGCACCTTTGCATGCAGATCCTGCAGTGCCTGTAGACACATTTTAACAGCTACATCTATTGCCCACCCCAGGCTGGATAAGAGTATTGAGTTTTATTTCTATGCTGATTGTACAACGTGAAACATTGTTTATTTAGCTAAGTGTGCTCAGTGTGAGGGATTTTATGTTGGGAAGACCAACCGTACCCTAAAAGAAAGGATACTTGAGCATACAAAGATATATGTAATAGGAAACCTACCAATGCACCAGCAAAGCATGTCGTTGAATGTGGGGATACTCATTATTTTAATTTTTTAGTGCTGAATATAGTTAATCATAGTCCAAGAGAAGGAAATATTGTTAATGCAGAATTTGCTAAGCTACGCTGGATTTTAGATCTAAGAGCTACTATGTATCCAGGGTTGAACAATACTGTTTCTTTAAAATCAACACTTAAGAAAAGGGGTTTACATCATTAGTAAGATAATTACTAGTTCAGTCATGTGCTTTGATTTTTGATTTCTACTGGATGGTTTGTTTTACTTAACTAATAAAATGAATTAATCCACGACCTGGAGGATGGCACTAGAAATCCAAGGCTGAATAAGACAAGTAAAATTGTTCCTTCTTCCGCAGAAGCAGAAAATGAAAGGCTTCAAGTCAAGTAAAAATCCTTGCTTTATTAAAACGATCACAACGACAATTCATCAAGCGCTTTCGCTCAGCAAAATGCTGAGCTTTTTCAAGATACAATCACTTCAAACTTGCCTCTCTTTATATATGCACTTAAAGTACAAGCAATTGTGCAATTATTCAATTAATTGGGAAAAAGGTGTCCATTTAACCCTTTATTTCCCTTTCCACACCATAACATATATTGAACCAATCTTTACTAGATGCAGCCTATTGCACTATTAAAAAATGTGTGCATATATATATAAAATGCTAACAATAATAAATTGTTAATGTGCATAATGGTTACCATAAAAAATACGAAATAAAAAACAGTGTTTAAATGTGGAATTTGTACACTCATTTAAACATTTGATGTTCAACACTCCCCTCTAACAATAATAAAGGGAATAAATATCATGAACATGTTATCTAATAAATTCATAACTAACATTTCATTTTTAAAATCTACTTAATAGTTATTTGATTTCTTAATTTTGTCGTTTGTTAATTTAATACATCATAAAAAATATATATGTCATAAAAAATCATATAATAAAATAATATAATGTACAAAATATACATAAAAACATTTGTATGTGAATTGATCTTACAAATATTAAGAATCCAAATTTATAATTTTGCCTTCCTCTGCTTCAAAACGCTGCTGATACTACAAGAATCGTTTAATCCTGGTCGCCTTCCCGCATCCAATCTCAGCTGCCATATTAATTCTTTGAATTCCAAAAGGGACCCCCAATCACCACCTCTATCATCCACTTTTGCCTGTTCTAAAATGATAAATTTAATCTCCATATTGGGACAAAAAAGGGAATGTCTATAAAAAGCATTAGTTTCCTTTTTTTTAATTATGTCATAATGGTGTTCATAAATGCGCCTCCTTAGAGTTCTTTCAGTCTTTCCTATATAGAAACTCTTACATCTTGTACATAAACCCAGATAAACAATGAGCTTAGCATTACAATTGTAATAGCCCCTCGGTTGACATAAAAATTTTCTTGATGGTAAATATAATTTGGCCCATTAAATATAGCTGGGCATTGTTTGCACATTACACACTTATATGTGCCTTCTTTTTTGTTCCTACTACATGCCATTGGTTTAAGCTGGTTCATTTCTAGCATTTCTTTTATATTGATACCCCTAAGCCTAATGAATATGGGAAATTCCGGGATCATATTGCCCAGCCTATCGTCCAGCTTCAAAATTGGCCAATATTTCCTTACACTGCTTTCTACAGCATCATGGTCAATGCCAAAGGTATGGATATATCCTTTTCGTTCCAAATTTTGCAGCCTGCTGCCTGTTTGGCACCTTGGAATGTCCGCAGTACCCAACAGTGGTGGGTATTTAGTCCCCCTATTGGTAATGATTTCCGTAGCTAATTCCTCAATCAAAGAACTTGGATACCCTCTTTCAAGGAATCTTTCTTTCAAGAAATTAATCCCTTCCATAAACATTTGTGTTGTATTGCACATTCTAGAGGCACGGATCAGTTGTCCCTTGACTATTCCTCTTTAATGGTAATCAGGATGGTTACTTTGAAAGTGTAAAAATGCGTTTGAATACGTAGGCTTCCTAAACACCCTAGAATTAAACCTATTGTGATCGTTTTAATAAAGCAAGGATTTTTACTTGATTTGAAGCCTTTCATTTTCTGCTTCTGCGGAAGAAGGAACACTAACAATTTTACTTGTCTTATTCAGCCTTGGATTTCTAGTGCCATCCTCCAGGTCGTGGATTAATTCATTTTATTGGTTCTTTTTCTCATTTTTGGCGTTTTTTTATGTGCATTGTTTTACTTAACTGTTTTTATCAACGTTTTATTATGTTTTATGGTCTGATGAAGCAGAAGAACTGCAAAAGTGCTTACCTATCTTATTAAACAGGATTTTTCACCCAGCTTTGAACATCTGTTTTTATATTTATTACGATTTTGGATATTTTTCAGGTCCTTTTGTATTCCCATATATTTTTGGATTAATGTGTGAAATACAGTTGTATGTAAAGTTTCATACAAGTAATCAACATAAATTGTATAATTTAAGTAAGAATGAGACTCTAGCCTTGAAAGAGTTAAATTAAAAATGAAATTGTTATTAAACAAGCAGACAAATGTGGAGCTATAGTGGTAATGGATAAAATGTTATATAATGATAGAATGATGCTGTTGTTAAGTGATGACAACATTTTTTTAAAGTGGTAGATACAAGATTTGTTTAATAGTTGATTTTTACTTGTAAGTCACACTTATATGATCTGCTTATACATTTGATTACTTTAGATGAGTATATGTATATGGAAGTGATGCATCCTGTTATACATGTTATTTATGGTCTTCCTAAGATCCATAAATGTCTAGTTAAGCCCTCAGTGAGACCAACTGTTTTGGGCAATGGGTGGGTGACACAATTTATATCTCTTTTTCGGGAAAAGAACTTAAAAGTTTGTTAAAAGTTATATTAAAGACACAAGAGACTTTATTATGCAATTACATAAATGGCAATGAAACTATGAAGCTGAATCTGCAACAGATAAATTCAAAGAAAGAGTGTTTGTTACACTATATTGGAGTCAAGCTTTTAGAGGCCATCTATGTATGTATGCAAGCAAGAGTAGCACTCAAGTAAAAGCTCTCTGTGATCTATTAGAACTTGTACTATGTAATAAAGTATTTTTGTATGATAAAATCCTATACCATGAGGTGAAAGAAGTGGTGATGTACAGTTCTTGCCAGCAGTTATCCTAACCTTGTACTTTCCATCTGGGAAGATGAGGACATATTCTCTGAGACTAGTGCTTTTGTTAGAAACAACATTTTTTAAGTGCTTTGTGGATTTCTTTTTAGTTTGGCAAGGCATTACTGAAACTTTAAAATATATCGATTCTGCTACTACTTTCTTGAAGTTTAAACCTAGTTATTTAAAATTAATTATAAACTTTTTTGATATTATTGTATATATCAAAAATAACACAATAGATACTAGAATCTATAGAAAAGAAGTTCATACTGCTAGATATTTACATAATACCAGTATGCACCCCCCTATATATGCAAAGGCATTGTGCTTAATCAGTTCCTTAGAGACAGTCAGCTAAATGCAGGTATATCTGTCTGTATTTAATGGCTAGATGAGTTGGTCACACAATTTAAAGATAGGGGCTATAGTATTAAGCTGTTAGAAAAAAAAAAAAAAGAGTTGAATAAAAGAGATGACCTAACTAGACCATATCCTTCAGATATAGAAGAAAGTCCAACCAATGGGGCTGTAAATAATATTATGGATAGTACTTCCAGAAATAAGTTTAGATATATTATACAATATAATGCACATACAAATAGGGTTAAACAGTTTGTAAGACAAAACTGGTCTATACTATGTACATTTGATGTGGTTAAAGAAATTGTAGATTCATCACCTAGTTTTGCATTTAGGAAATGTAGGAATCTGAAACAACAGCTTTGTCATAAAGACCTACACATGTAGTCTAAGAATGTTATAGTTAAAACTAAAAATACTGTGCCTTGCTATGATTGCCAGTTTTGTCACTATATAAATAAGAACAATGTTTATGTACACCCTAATACAGATAACATTTTCTTTTCATATGTTTGCCACTTGTAAAACCAAGAATGTGGTTTACTTAGCCACCTGTGAAAAATGTACTTCATTCTAGGCTGGAAAAATCAACAAAATGATAAAAGTAAGGATAGCTCAACATCTAGCTGATATACGTAGGGAGGTGGACTTTAATCCCCTAGATAAACATATCATAAATTCAGATAAAATATAGTTTTACATCTAGGATTATAAAAGCTATTGAATGAAGTGTTAATGGAGGGATATTCTGTTGAACACTGGGAATGCTGAATATAGATGGATTAATTACTTTCAAGCAGATGTGCTGCTTGGGCTGAATGACACAGAGTTTAAACCTGTTCTCAAGAGAAGGTCCCTTCTTCCATGAAATAAGCACTCAACTGTTTATTTTAATAATTTTATTGTTGCTGTGCTTCTATTGGTTTGAATTTGCTCATGTGGTGTGTGTGTGTATGTGTGTGTGTGTGTGTGTGTGTGTGTGTGTGTGTGTGTGTGTGTGTGTGTGTGTGTGTGTGTCTGTTTGTGCACGTGCATACGTGTGTGTGTGTGTTTGTGTGTATGATGTATATATGAAAATGTGATTTAGTATGATTTTAAGCACTGAATAAGAGTTTTATCTCAAAAGCTTTGCTATTAAACCTATTTTTGCATCACTCTGTGAGTTCCTTTTGTTTTTCATTCTTGGACTGTTTTGTTTGGAACTCTGTTCTGGGTGCTTACCAGTGGTGATATGTTTCTGTTCAGTGTCACTATTTAATTTCATTATGCTTAAATTCTCTGTATGTTCTTCCATTAAAGCTAAATGATCTGACAGTGCTACACTATATTTACCATATGCTACTTCAATTAAAGGTTCTGTTTGAGACTTAGTTTTTCCTTTCTGCTACGCAAATGTCCTTATTTCCTTATCCTAAAGAACTATTTTTAGAGGCATGTAACAGGGATTATACCTCTTAACTAAACTTTCCCTGAATTTTTATTAAACATAAGTTAACAGTCTTCTAACCAAATTAAATTCATTTCACCAAATAGTTTCTCTGTTTCATAAGTGTTACAGGAGCAAATAAATCTGAAAACAGTTCTGTTTTCTTCTAATACTCACAATTGCCTTTATAAAGGCCTAAATACAACTGAATTGAAAATGTGTATGTCTTATAAGTCCCAGGATACATTGGAAGTATAACTTACAAAATATACGTTTATTGTCTCAAGCAAAATGGAAAATAAAGCAATAGCCCACTTGACTTTGGAAATCCAGGCATAATACATGTAGCTTAGGCTGTTTTATTCAAGATTCACGGCTCACACATTTCCTCCAGGATACAAACTGTCTTTAAAATAGAAATACATGGCTAGAGACCTCTCCTGGAACCAGATTTCCCACTTTGTAAGTAAATGCTACCACAAAGTTCTCTCTACAGTTGCTCTTCCAGATGATGAAGTAAACCTTTTCATCTAGGCAACTGCTTTGAGAATATTCTCATGTGCCATACAGCAGTATAATGAACGTTATCTTACACATTTTCCAGTCAACATGTTATAATTTGTACATGAAAGTAAGAAAATGACTGAAAAAAAATTCATTTGCCCCTAAGGACCACAATACCCACCTTCCTTGTGCTCCCTCAATCTCTTTGCTTTCCTGCTATAAATTAAATATCTGCATATTAGTCACACATTAGTATTACCCAATATTTAAAGGGTCTATATTAGATCAGCGAATGCTTAAAAAAGCGAACGCTGATTAATCAACCTTATGTAAGCGAAAGCTTACAATCTCGAACTGTCAGATCAGCGATTTTTTTCCTAGGGAAAAAAATTGCTGATCCAAAACACATTCACACAACACAAGCACACCAAACAAACAGAAATCCACACACATACACCTAAAATCTGACACCTAACCCTACACTAAACTATGCACACACCTCTAACTATCCACTTACCTTAACCCAAACCCTAACCCTAAGGTCCATCACTATCGCACACTCACCTCACCCACTCCCTAACCGTAACTCACTTAAATCTGCCCTAACCCTCATGTCCACACAATCGCATACATACCTAACCCGAGACCTAACCCTAACTCACCCTAACACTCACATCCACACAATCACACACTTACCTGCATCCGACCCGTAACTTTCCATCACAGCACTGAAAATACCAAAGCAACAGAAACGGACTGCCAAATTCTTTCCCTAAGAAAAAATTTGAGTTTCTGTTGCTTTGATATTTCTAACTTTCGCTAAACTAAGGTCGATCAATCAGCGTTCGCTGATCTAATATAGATCCATATTTCAGTACTAGTCACTTCCTTAATGGTGTCTTTATACTGTTTGCATTCAGTGATATAGTTCTAAAGCAAGCCATTCTCTAGCTCACCCTATTTTTTAACATATGTTTATCTGGCAGTTAGCACAGAGGCTTAAAGCAATGAACTGTTAATAAGCTACTTCCAGTGGTAGAGCGTTTGTTTCTTTCAGCCTGCTTTGTCACTTTCAGCTTAACTAGGTAGTACTTTGAGGCAATTGAGAAAACTTGGCTAGGTTCCTCAGTCGTCTCCTGGACTGAATGACTAGTAACTACCTACACTCATCTTGCAGTTGTACCTATGTCTTCTGTTTTTTTGTTATCTTGTCTTCCCAACTCCAAGTTTCAGTTAAATATTCAATGTATATTTCCTAATACAATCAAGTCTACATGAGTTGCCTCTGGTAATTCTTGTGGTGTATTAACCAAAAGCTTAGTTTTATCATTTATGTATTAGCTTGTTGTTAAATTGTGATAGTACCTCCATTCACAGTATCTTTCTTTTCTTCACACTAACAGCTATGACAATCCTGTTGCATATGCCACCTTTTCAAATGCCTAAAGTGGGACATTTTTTGTAGAAATGTCAGATTTTGCAGGACAAAACCTACCACTTACCAGTACAAAGGATAGAACTTCACTTTTTTTTGCCAAAATAAAAACTTATTATTGTAGCATTTGAATTACTTATGCTATTTCATATAACATTTAGGTGCTTCAGATACAAAATAACTGTTTTATACAACTATTAAAAAAACTTAGGAAATATTTTTGTCCTAAAATGTCAGGACATTTGTCATTTTTTGATTTTATTTGCAGGACACAACTGCCCAAACAGGGACTGTCCCTCACAAAGTTGGACAGGTGGGAACCCTAGTTGCATAACACTACAATAAAATCATAAATATTTTAGCTGCCATCTTTGGTAAAATTAATTGTATTATTTTTTTTTTTTTGGTGGCATCTCTTTCCATATGTTCACAATAATGTTTATTATATTTATATTGTGCTTCATGCCCCCACAAAAGTGACAACCTTTTGGCTGGCCAACGTATCACAGTATGTATTTGAAAGCATGCAAAACACATACAAGTTTAAATGACGTAATTTAAAGTCCTTTATATCTGAATCCTCTGCAGCCTCCCATACCCCTTGATTCTACAGAATTTCTAAGTTTAAATGCTTTTGAACATTTCTCTCAAGCAACTCCAAAACATCCACAAATATAAACACAATCAGTTTTAAACTGTGTGAATAAAGTTTTGTTTTCTTTTTGATAAACTTAAATCTTGGACTATGCAATAACTTCAAGTATTCTCCTGTTTTTTTTAATATAGTACTCATAATTAACTGAGTTGTAAACTCAAACAAATTCAAGGTAATGTCTGTTTATGCATGACTCTTGCTTGTTGGACTAAAAAAAGAAAAGCAGAAGGTTCATATAGTTATCTCAAAAAATATTTCTATAAAAAAATCATCAGTTTTTAGGTAATAGCCTTACTGATGGTCTTTCTTTCTCTCTTGTTCTCCCACCCTTATATCTTGTTCTCCCAACCATAACACATTATTTTTCCTGCCTTTATTTTCCATATTTTTCTGTCTCCCACAACAGTGATCAGATAACATGTTTGTATTTTCCTTCCTGCTTCCTTTCACCCGTATATCCCTCTCTTCTCCGTGTCATCATTCTAAGAAATGTTTCCCTTCTTGAAAATCCACAGTCATACATGTTGCAGGGATTTGTAGTTTTCTAACAACTGCAAGGAAACATTTCCTTGAATAACTAATGACTGTGGAAGATTCACTATTCACTTGTCTTAATGCATTTTTCAGTGTTTTTATCACTTTTTTTTTTCTTTTCTCCTCTGCAGGACAGATGTGATGGCTCCCCTACCTGCTCTCAGTTGACCCATTTATTCCATGAATCAAGAGCCAGGCATCATAGATGACCTTAGGCATAGGCCAACTAGGCAGCTGCCTAGGGTACCACTCTAGCAGGGGCGCTTTTCCAGTATTTATTTGGTATAGATAGACCAGGATGGGGGCAACGGGTGGTGTAGTAGGGGGTGCCATGGAGCCCTTTTGCCTAGGGCACCAGTTGACCTAAGGCCGCTCCTGCCAGGCATCCTCAGGATAGGTGAGAGCCCTATGGGACATTCATTCCAGCCTTGGTAGCCAAATCTGTATGTTTGCTCCACAATGAGAGTTAGAGCTAACTTCCTGTTCTGCAGAATGATTTATCCCTCACCTAATGGGGAACTCCTCCCCCATTCGGTGGCTGCCTTTGTCCCTCTACTGCTGACTTTGACTGGAAGCATACCTCAAGATGCTGACTCAGTTATGTTTTAGTGCACAGTTGCAGTGCACATTCACAGGCTCCTTTTATGTGTGCAACACACAGTATTCCTGTTAGGTTATCATCTAAGTGTTTTCAAAAAACAACAAAAGACCACCAAGAAAAAGGAACAGCACTTATACAAAAAACAATATCCAAATAAACAAAGTGCTAGGCCACCAAGGCTGTAGATTATTAAATGTATTCAACTTAAAAGTAAAACTAAAATGGGTAAGTGCTTTCACAATACAATACATCGCTTCATCAGACAGTCACATTAAAAAAATATATCTATATAGCAATAGCACTGTGACATCATTTCCTGTTGCAAAAAACATGTAAAAAAGTTTTAACAACAATAAAAAATCACATCACATAGCAGCAATATATTTACAGAACACCAAAGTACAAAACTTTAAAACATTCATATAAAAAATATATATACACAAACATTTTAATATGGGAGTGGGCGTGCCTTCAACATAGGCTTCAGGGAAACAACTTAATTTAATCCTGGAAACTTATCTGCTTGGAGTGATAACATCCAGGCTTGTTCCCTTGCCTCTGTCTTGTTCTTAAGATGCTCACCCTAATATCAGTTCCAATTACCTCCTGTGCCAGAAACTTAAACTTACTGAAGTTCCCTTCAGCCACTACATGGTGTTCTAAAGCATTTTCCTGCCTCCCATTGCTAATATCTCTCACGTGTTCCAAAATCTGTTCCTTAAAGGAACAATTGGTTTTCCCTATGTAAAAAGCATAACAGAGGGTGAAGAATGCCAAATAAATTAAATTCTTTGAAAAACCTAAGTGGAGATGTTTAAAAACCATGCCTAGTTGTATAAAACTACATGCACTACACCTTCGACAGGGATAAGTGCCTTGCCGCTGGGACTGCAGAAGCCCTCCTAATGCTCCCTTTCTATAGCATAGTTGTCTCTTCAGATTGGGGTTGTTTCTAAAAGAAAACTGTGGAGCCATGGGTCATAGTCAGGGCTTTATCCCTCTGCATCAATGGGGCTGGATAGGGCCTTTATCAGTCTTGTTAATAATTTCCACCAAACCTTCTACAGGTAAGACTAAAACTGTTAGGTCTACATTGTTTGTACAGATTTAATATTGGTGTGTTGTAAATAAACAGTGAAAATAATCATTTCTTCTTCTATGCATCCAGCATCTATTCCCTTATTCAAAAGGCAGTAGGATTTGTTTCTTTCTACCTACAAAACAGTGGGGGAATGTCTTTCTTGTCGTAGTGAAACTATCACACATAATCAGTTTGAATGTCATCTTAAATTTCCCTTGAAAATAGATCACAAGATAGTGGGACTAATCTGGTCAACAAGACAGAAATAAATAAATAAGCAAATAAACTAATTCCACGGTTTACCTTTCTACATTTTAGCATCCCTGACGGATGCTAAAATGGATGGTTTGTATATCAGTATTTGTAAAAGAACATTTAAAAGCCAGAAGCCAAGAAGACAATTTTGGGCTAGAAATTGCTCCAAGATTGTAAATCTCATTTACATTGAATACAATTGGCATAAACAAAAAAAAAAAGTTGATACCAAATGTTACAAATGGGTATAAAATTTCACTGAATGATTTTACAGAAAAAAAGCAAGAGCCTCTGGACAGATAAGCATGGAGTTTTCCCTTAAGATCCTCATTATTTCTGATAGGAAACCCTCAGCATTGAAATGAAGTTCAACTTACACATACACCAGCACAGAGAAACCCCTCTGCTTAAACACTGTCAGAATCAAAAAATTTAAAGGACAATATCAACTCTGATTTGAGAGTCATATCAAAAGTCCTGCAGCATACCAGGCTGATATCACTGCTGCTGCTTAACCAACAAGAGCCTAGGGGCAGATAGGCATGGAGTTTTCCCTTATGAGCCTTATCCTTTCAGCTAAGAAACCTTCACAATGAAGATCAAGGTCACATTGTAAACACACACACATACATACACAAAGATCTCTGTTTAGGCACTTTTAGAATGATAAATGTGAAAGTTAAGTATTATCTCTCATTTGTGAATTGATCACAGAACCTCTAGAATGCTGAAGACCAAAAACTGCTTGAAACCACCACGAAAACAAAGTATAAATCTTATTTATTGGTAAAAACGAGCGCTTTCACGCACACAAGTGCGCTTCATCAGGTTACAATCTTCACTAAAAACTCACCACTTATATACAAAACATCATCAATTATCCAATTAGTTAATAGGCAAACTATACAATTAAAATAACTGCCAATATAACACTAGCATAGATGCGTACGATAATAAAATGCAGATATATTTCATCTTTATAATAAAATGTTAAAACATGTATATCTTCTGGTTATACAATATAATATAGATCAATAATGCAGATCATATTTAATGCAATCGCATTTACTGTTTTTAGTTCTTAATTAATACCCAATTTGGGCGGTATTCCTTTAAGCGGCCCAACCTTGGTGTATCAAATCAAATTCAGTAAACGAACATTTATCTTTATAGTTCGTTGTTATTCCAAAGAACTGTAGCCATTATGCAATACTATATAACAATGCGATGCTAATAATGTATGATTCAGTTTTACATATCTTTCCTCCAGCCTGAAACAAAAACAGGCTGGAAACATTCTTCTATCAGCTAAAACGTAAAACATCCTGCATAATGTTATTTTCAAACCCTACATCTAATTAGGCTATGTTCCTTTAAGCGACTCAGCCTTAATGTATCAGATCAAATTCAATAAAGAAACATTTATTTTTGTGTTTCGTTGTCATTCCAAAAACTATATCCATTAGACAATCCTGTATAGTAACATAATGCTAATAATATATAATTTAGTTAAACATATCTTTCCTCCAGTCCGTAACTAAAAACAGGCTGGAAAGATTCTACTATCAACTAAATGTAACATCCTATAAAATGTCATTCTCAAAGGCCCTGGATCTGTAGTTCGGTCATAGACAACCATAAAATATATTTTATATGATCCAAGAATTTCCTGCCAGCCATTATAACAATGCTAAGCCAGGATGCCACAAGCGATGCTCTTATTGCATACACATTTCATAGCTCTTACATTATGGCAATGCTATTCAGTTACTTTTTTATACTATGCGTTTCCTATTTGAGACGAACCTCTAGAATGCTGTGTTGGTGTCACTGGACCAACAAGAACCTCTGGACAGATATGTGTGTTTAATTTAACAGCCTTATTCTTTATGTTAGGAGGGGTGGCCACAGTGGTGCAGTGGTTAGCATTGTCACCTCACCGAAAGAGGTTCTCCGGTTCGATCCTCAGCTGGGGTGCCTTCTGTGCAGAGTCTGCATGTCCTCCCTGTGGTCACGTGGGTTTTCTCCAGGTGCTCCGGTTTCCTCCCACGTCCCAAAGACATGCTGCAGGGGGATTGGACACTAAATTGGCCCTAGGTGTGAGTGCGTGTGTGTGTGTGTGTGTGTGCGTGTGTGTGTGTGTGTGTGTGTGTGTGTGTGTGTGTGTGTGTGTGTGCCTTCCGTGGAAGGTTGGGCGCCGGGCTGGCAACTTGACACTGTAAAACTCCACTGCCAATCATGAGCGGACAGGTGATCCGCTGTAGCGACCCCTAACCAGGAAAAGCTAAAAGAAGAATATTCTTTCTGTTAGGAGACCTTTGCACTGCAGTGAAAGTCAAATTGCAAACACACACACATTCAGAGTAACCCCTCTACTTAGGCAATGTTAAAATGATAGAAGTGAAAGGAAAATATTAGCTTTCACTTGGAACACAAACTCAGGTGTATATTAGGTTTCTTAACCTGTCTTCCTTTTACCTTTGGCACTTTATCATGGTAATACAGGTTAACCTGATCTAATCCAGTTTTTGGTGCTCTGGTATAATGCCCTGAGTGATCCTATACATGTGGAATGATATTCCATACTTTCACCTTCTTATCCATGTCTGCTTAGAAGAACTGTTAGGTAGTGCTGGAATGTGTTTTTTATTCTACTCCTGGCTGCACTCTCTTTATGGTACTGGTACTAGTCTACATGCTGTCCTCTGCATCATCCCCTTATGGTGCTGGTACTAGTCTACATGCTGTCCTCTGCACCCTCCCATTATGGTATTGGTACTAGTCTACATGCTGTCCTCAGCATCCTCCCTTTATGGTACTGGTACTGGTACTAGTCTACATGCAGTCCTCTGCATCCTCCCTTTATGGTACTGGTACTAGTCTACATG
>NC_056744.1:1377039373-1377140847 GCF_019279795.1 Protopterus annectens | reverse complement strand
ACGGTTACACGTTACAAAGAAATGTTGTAAATGTTTTTAATTGTTTTGTATATGTTACAGTATTTTAACTGTGGTGGTCTAGCTTGACCAGAATCCCATTTGCAGTAGAGACCCCAGTATAAAAGGCCCAGATACACACAAGTGTCCAAAACTATTACAGATACAGGAACAGATAACATAGTTAAATGCATAAGTTTAGGAGATATAGTAAAATAGATGCACCTAAGAATGAAGTAACATTATCGAACAATAAGTTACATTGCTGTTGTATATATCTAAGCAGTAATTAGCTTGCTATTCAGAACTAAGGCCAGCAACAAAATAACCAAACCTGGCAAGTTTCAAACCCAGGACCCTTTGCACCAAAGTCAGAACATTGCACCATTATGCCATATCAGCTGTGGGTGTCTATATCATATAATCAAACTTTTAAAATTCCAACATCATATGGTCGACACCATGTAATCGAACTTTTAAAAGTTCGAAAATGTAATAAAAAAAAAAAAAACAAAGAAAAAAACTACCTGAATGATTTAAGCAGGGAGGCAAGCCCCCCTGCACCCCTCACACCCCCACTCTTTAAATATACCAACTCTGAGATTGCACTACAGTGCAGAAAAAGGAAATATTCCCTTTCCGCACTGTACGGAGATCTCCGTTGAAGCATTCAAACTTTTAAAAGTTCTATCATATGATGTTGACCATATGATGTTCAAACTTTTAAGAGTTTGACAACATGATATACACCCAGCTGTGGACATTTAGTGTTTATTTTAAAATATATCATGCAGTGCAGTGATGTAACATTTGGGAAAAATTATCCCCTTATCAAGTATTGAACCCAGGACCCTACGCATCAGAATCAGAGCAGCACAACACTAGGCCAAATCAGCTGTGAGTTTATAGTGTTCATTTTTAAATTATAAATTTCAGTACAATGATATAGCATTAGGGGAACAACTACACCCCTACTGGGTATTAACTCCAGGACTCTGAACCAGAAACAGAGCAACACACCACTATGACAACTAAGCTATAGGTAATTACCCCCATTCCTGTACATATATCATAAGTCACAATGAAGTAACAATAGGGATAACATACACCTGCACCAAATATGGAAACCTGAAACATCTAAACCAAAGCTCAGAGCAATACACCAGTAAGACATGACACCTCTGGGGAATTACTGGTATTTGTACCAAGACAACCTGATTCCCAGTGACACAACTTCCACATAAAATGACATAAATGACAGCTTACTTGGGCCTGTGATGTAGACACTGACCCGGCACACAGTCAAATAAATATTGATGGATGTACAGGATGCCTACGATATCAGGTGCACCTGACAACTGCACTGACTGTTGCAGAATGTCCACAGGTGTGTCACCTACTTATGGCATGGTTGTCGTCAAAACCTATTCTGTGAGCTGAAGTACTGGCAGGTCAGTGCAGATTGACCTTACAAACTCATGACCGACAGGTCAGCGTCACATCCCATAAACATCCAAACACACATGTCCATGCCAATCCTGTGTAACACACAGTATGCATGCATATATATCCTGCAAATATACCTCCCATAATAATGACTTAGTAGCTCTATCTCTTACATTCCTAACATGGCTCACATTAGAACACCCACAGTCCATTGTGTTGCACAACATTTACATGCTTGTAAATACAACATAGAAATAAATAAGCCCTGCAATGTCTAGCAGAAATGGTTGCTGATAACACAGTCACTGCCACCCACAGGAGCACATCAAAGGCCATGAGGGTGGGATACATGTCACAAATATGTATATGTGTCCTAAATGTCCCCTGCCACTCACTGGGTGGCACTACTTAACATATGTACCAGAGGTTCATACCACATCTGGACTGTTATGGGTACACACACTTTGGCCATGTTGTGACACAAGAGCTGACACTGCCTCCTCAAAGCATGCCATCCCCCAATATCATCACACTCCCCGTTAGAAGTCCTGGCCAGAATCCAGCAGCTGTGGCCTGCTACACATGCAGCAGTCTGTCCGGCTAACTGCTACAGACCTAACATACCTACCAAACACCTGGAGCATGGCGTCCACAACACAACCATACATAAAGCGTTGGTGGGGGAATTCTCAGGTGACAGGGACAGGTGCTGCAGTCTCAACCTACAAACATACACAGCTGATACACCAGCATCGACTGCAGCAGCATGCACATCCAGATAGAAAGTGTGCATGACACACACATCTGCCTGTCAGCTGACTGACCCCAACACACATTGTAAACAGTACACTGCTACAGAATTTGAAGGTCTATTAACAATGGGCACACATAGTGTGAAGCACGTGGAAATAACACATCAATCCATACATTGGATAGTATCTCTACATATCCTTTATGATGCTGTAGCTACCACACCTTGATAATATCCTAATCACAAGCCAGGAAAAGGGGTTTAGCCTACATGAAGCCCTTAATTATAACACTGTGTTGCCATGCTATTGGCTAATGATAACACAACACAGCTGTTCAGGATGCTAGTAGCAAGTGGGAATCACTGATTGCTGCCCAGGCAATCACCTGTTCCTGAGCATAATTTACAAAAGGCAAGCAGCTGCCTATAGTAAACAGCTGTGACACCTTCTTGAAGATAGGCTGCCATTTCCTAGGAGACCACCACTTGATTTCTTCCACAAAGGAATACAGCAGTATACCAGGAATGTCACACAATTACACATGGAATTGAATGCAGATGGAGGGGATGCAGTCATGGTATATAGGAATCTCAAAAGTAGGTTTCAACAACATTTAATGTAATGACATGTTGCTGTTATTCTGCTGTCCAGCACTTGTGGCCATCACATATGGCTCTGTCAGCATTGACATATATCACAGCTCTGGCCCCTGAGTCACCACAGCAATGGTCAGCTCACATATTACTGATACTGGAATGTCTGTTGTACAATAGTGACAGTAGTAGTGGTCAATACAGCTGACATATCACATCATGTACTGTCAGTGAGCCCCTCTCAGTGTCTGAGTATCATACAGGTTTAGTTCAAGGATTTTTCTGATGTCCATGAACATAACTGATGTACTCTTTCTAGGTCCCTGTCTACTCCACAGCTGTATCTCATTGCCTGACACCTATGGCTAGCATACCTGGTGACTTCCTGCTGCAGAACAGCAGATCTTAGGCAGTAGTATTGGGGATACAGAGGCTCAGCCTCAGCAGCAGTGGGCACACAGGGGCTATACAATATAAGGGAGTGATTAAAGTAGTAGATATTAATGTACCATTGATATGCTCTGGGGGTGTGGCAGGTGACACACACATTCCCCAAACACTGGGGACAACCATCACGTATTGTCCAACTGCTGTGTAGAGGACCACATTTTTCTGGCAGGGGGTCTACATCTATCAGGCACATGTACACATTCTGCAGACATATGGGTACACCATATGTCAGACACCTACCAGGAGGATACCTTACACCAGATATGTAGTGTCCTCTGTTATTGTCTAGCACAGATGTTGCTAGTATGTCCTTGTGCATCTGTAGTAGCACTCACCTATTTGTTGGAAATAGTCCAGATGACATGGTGCTGTAATACTGCCCATTGGGGACACAATAGTCAATGGCAGTGATGGGTGTGGACTCATAACACATTTCATCACAGCACCAAGCCATAACTGGTATCCCTGGTACCATATGAGGTTATGTGGCATATGGGCCCTGACACCCATATGTCTAGGCTGGCTGTTAGCCCATGTGCATGCAAGCCAGTACCTGCTACCCCACTCCAACAGGGACACATGTGCTATGCCAAGGGTGTAAGTGGAGTTAACCATCCACTGATGCAGGTTCCACGTGCAATGGTGTTAACAGCTAACCTGCCTGATATGCACAGGGTGACCATTCCACAGCAGGGTCAGTGTGTGGTACACACATCTGAGCTGCTGACAAGCACAGCTGCTGTCACACTGGGTTAATGGCATGTGTGTGTGCGTGTGTGTGTGTGTGTGTGTGTGTGTGTGTGTGTGTGTGTGTGTGTGTGTGTGTGTGTGTTAACAAACTGCGGCATGAGTTGAACCTGTGCAGTATTCCCATCATTGTGGTTTCTTTGAGTGCCTTGCATGCCACATGAGCTCACCCCTGCCAATTATGCATGACACCGGGTAGACTGTTGGCCTTATAGGCTATCATTTTATGGTAGATGGTTGAGGCCCTGGTATTGCATGGTGGGGAAACTCATTCATGTCCCCAGCTGCTGCATGTGCTGTGTGATGTGGTTGATGAACTGGGAATCATAGACAAAACATGGCCTTATTGGGGGGAATACAGGGATGTTTACACCCCATGTACCCTGATGGCATGCCCATATGTATGTCTTGGGCCATGTAGCATCATTACCTTACAACAGATGCAGCCTTGTAGTGATAGGTCTTGGTGCCAAGCACCTGTGTCCACAGATCCCTCATGACCAATTGCATACGTATGATGTATTTAGTACTGTGATAATATGTGTGGATGTCACTCTCCTCAAAGGGGTTGACAATGGATGTTGTGGTATGCGGCCTGCATTCATGTGTCTGTTAACAGTCATTTGTCTGTTTGAGACCCTCCTAGGCAGATGTCCTCATCATTAGGGAATCTGGCAACGGCACACATCATGCAGTCATCTGTAGACAGAGTTGGACAGGGGGTAATGGGTGTTCTCTACACCTCAGAGGAGTACATAATGGGTGTTCACCAGGACCTCAGGGATGTAAATCACACATAACAGAGAGCAGTACACAGAACAACAGGTTACTTCGGCAGAGATGGGTAAACCACTTGGGGAGGATTCTTTGATGTGGCATAGGTGGGTCATGTCTGCGCACCACTGTGATGCCCCTATGTACCTCCCTGGACTACATGAAAAGAGACATGGAAGTGCTCTCAGATTATGTAGCCCAGGTGAGTATGACCCTAGCCCTGAGCAGCACCCTACCATCACCCAGAATAATAGCACAATACAAGCAGAAAATGATCGATTTCAACAATTGGCTTCTTTATGGTGTCATTCTAAGGTGATCCAGTATCTGTCTGCCTGGGATGACATGATTGACAGACCTCAATGCTTTGCCAGAGATGGCCTGCATCTGTCACCCCTGGGCTTCTGGATACTCGTCAAGGCTGTTGCCACTCCTATAGTGCCTTTTTTAGGCAATGTTCCAAAGACCAAGTTACCACTGAAACAGCTACAAAGAAATGCAATCTGAGGGCCATGCTGCTCAACACTAGAAGTCTAAATCTGAAAATGCACTCACTCAAAGCACTCCTTAAAATGGAGAACATTGACATTTGTGCTGTAACAGAGACCTGGTTTAAGGCAGCAGAGACCACCCCTGCACTACCATGCTATAACTCATTCTACACATTTTGGCCCCAGAACTTGAACTGAAGCTCTAAAGGTGGTGGTGTTTCCATATACATAAAGGATGCACACACCTACAGACTAGTAGCCCAACATAATGCTTCAGAAATACTTTAGGTGCAGCTAACATTGGGTAAGACAGTGATTCAGGTGGTAGCCTGCTATAAGTCCTCAACAATGTCCCAAGACTCACACTCCACGTTCCTAAGCACACTGGAGAATATTATGGTCCAACCTAACAATCTCATACTAGGTGACTTCAACAACCCCTTCATTAACTGGGAAAACTACTCATGTACCAATACAGCTGCCCAACATTTCCTGGAATTCATTCATTCAAATTACCTGGACCAGCTCATTCTTACCCCCAGTAGAGGTAGCAACATCCTTGACAAGATCATTACTAACATGAGTGACCATTGCTCTACAACAATAGTTAACTCCTCCATGGTTAGATCCGACCACAAACTAATCACCCTGTAAATCCACATCCCCCCTGCAAAGGTAACCACCATGAAAAACTTCTCCAAAGCTAACTTTGGGCTCCTAAAAAATAGAGGTGGCTAACTTCATGGCACCCATGCAAATGGAGAATATTTGCATGACCGCCAAATCATACACTAATGCACTGTACAAAAATGTACACAGATACATGGATCTCACCATACCCAATAGAACCAAGACACTCTCCTCCAAAAAAAGGAAGCCAATCTGGTGGTCCCCTGCCATAAACAAACTCTACAACAGAAGGAGGAAACTGATGTGGAATAAGGTGAAATCTCACTTATCAGCCTCAACAAAAAGTTGAGATCCCTCATTAAATTCTCTAAAGCAAGCTATGAAAACACAGAATTGCAGCAGATAGTAAAGGCAACCACAAGGCCTTCTATAGTTATGTAAAGAATCTCCATGGCAATACCCAGATTTGCTTTGAGCTACTGCACAGTGGTGCCTCCTATACCAAGCCAACAGATATTGCCAATATGCTGGCTGACATATTCAATGCCAACTTTACCCCTCCCCCCAAAGGACCAATCACAATACCAGTAGATTGCCAGGCACTCAGTATTACTGCTGCACAGATTAAAAAAGCACTGTCCAATGCCAAGAATATAGCTTCCATGGGACCTTTCAATATCCCTGTCTGTGTTCTACATTAACTACAGAGTGAACTGGTACCACAACTGTGTGCCCTGTTCAATCACAGCCTCTCCTCAGGCTTTGTCCCTACTGAATGGTGTACTGCTACAGTCGTCCCTCTCCACAAAGGAGGAGTGATTACAGACTCTGGGAACTATCGCCCCATTAGCCTGATGAGTCTAATATACAAAGCTATGGAATGCATCATCATGGACCTAATACACAAGGATATAGGGAATCTCCAAACTCTGGATCCCACACAGTTTGGTTTTGTGAAGGGTAGATCATGCCTGCTCAACTTGGTCGACTTCTTTGAGTCAGTCACCAGAGCTGTGGATGAAGGCAAGGTGGTTCATACAGCCTATCTTGACCTGGCCAAGGTGTTTGATACCATTCCCCATTCAGAAATCATAGAAACCTCATTAAGCTAAGCATCAATCCCTATAGCACTAGGTAAGTTGCAAACTGGCTCACAGATAGAACCCACAGTGAGAAAGTAGCGGACTCCAAGTCAGACTGCTGACCAGTCATGAGTGGAGTTCCATAGGGCTCGGTCCTGGGTTCTCTTCTGTTCGGTATCTACTTCTCTGAAGTCCAGGCAAACACAAAGGGTCTCTGGCTGACAAAGTTCACAGACAATTGCAAGTTGGTAGCTATTATTAGCTCCCCAAGTGATGTTGATATCCTACAGAAAGGCCTCACTGAGATCAACAACTGGTGTCAGAACCATGGCCTTAAGTTCAATGCCAAATATGTGCCATTATCCATTTTGGGAAAAACCCAGTTCCCATGAATTACCACATCGATGGTAGTCCACTGAACACAGAAGGTGTTATAAGAGATCTGGGAACACAGGTTGACAGTAGCCTCTCTTTTGACTACCACATTGCCACTGTGGTCAGAAAGTCCTTCAATGTGGCACATCTCATTACTAAGGGTTTTGCATCCAGGAAGAAAAAGGTCATTGTCTCCCTCTACTTCCCTCATTAGGCCAATCATCGAGTACAATGCCCCATTTGGCATGTACCTCACTAGACACCTGCAACAACTGGAGAGGCCACAAAAGTACCTCACAAACAGAATCCAAGGCCTTAAACACTTGTCATATATGGACAGACTCAAAAAACTCCAGCTATTCTCTGTCTCATATTGCCTTCTTAGAGGCGATCTCTGCATACAAAGCCATGTCTGATCCAGCTCTATTAGAAATGCTACATCTAAAGAAATCCCAATCTCTCCACACCACATGCTCCAGTGACCTCAAACTCATTACCATAATCAACAAAATGTGCTGGAGGGACAAGTTCATAACCTAGACACTGCCGTTGCTATGGAATAGACTTCCCATACATGTCAAACAGATAACCTCACTGGTCTTCTTCAAGGGTAACCTTGATGAGTAGATGGGAAATAGAAAATCTACCCCTGGGATCACTCCAGTGGCTCTACTCAACTGAGGCACTGGGAACTAAGGTCGGGTGGCATGATGTCAGGGTAATCCTATGGGCTAGCTTTGTAAAGGCTCCAGGACAATTAGCCTAGTACACACCTATGAACCTATATGGTGTAATGTATACATGAAAGGGTTATATCTATAATGGGTAGGTAGGTTATGCCATCACAGGGTTTGTCCAGGTCAAGGTAGGTGGTTTGTAGTATCAGCCCCGTCCATGCATAGGGTGACTGGTTCATACAGGTCAACCAAGTGTAACAGACATTACCCCTTCCTGGAGAATGGCTAATTGTCCATGATGGAGTGGGTGCAGGTCACCAATGTCATGGTTAATGGGTTCCAATATAAACTGTGCCATGGCCTTGCAGAACAGCATAGTTAAGCTGCTTGCTGTATCATGTGACTGAGTGGTGTACACCACACCATACTCTGGAGGGGTGACAGTACTCATCCATCAAATGGTTGTGACAGTGGTAGTGGGCAGCCCTCCTTTGAATACAGTACCCTATGGTGTTACAAGGTTAAAGTTTGGGCCATGTTGGATGCACCTTGTCATGTGGTTGTGTCCCATGGCAGATGTATACCATGACATTCAGCTAACAGTGGTGAACCATTCCCCACATTTAAGAGACAGGTGAGTTTGTGTGGACATCCTGATGTACTGGTGGTGAAGAGAGGAGGTGGTGCCTACACTGACTGTGTCAGCCATCCAGTATGCCATACCAACAGCATTGGTATACCTGATGTCCATGACCACCACAAGGGACCAGATGCAGGTGCACCTTGTGCTGTTGCAGACATATTTGCAGTAGGGGAGAGGACTGTCTGTAGTGGATGCAGACAAAGTAAGCTCATTGTTTGTGGTGCAGGTGTGCAGGACTAATCCCATTCTCACGTATACGCTATGGCGACATTGCTCCAGAATGGGCAACTGCCCCTATTTTGTGTCAGACAGTGGTATGTCATCTCTGTTATGGACAGTATGTATTGCAAATGTCCATCAGACAGGTGTACGTATCCTAGTAGATGAAGGGGTATGCCTGTAGTGTACAGTATACTACATGCATCTATAGAAATGCACATGTAGCACTTGTGTGTATGTGTCCCTATTGCTGCCAGTCTTTGATGAGGTGTTGGGGGCTGTGTGGCTGTGGATACACCCCCCAGGAAGATGTACTACACATCTGAGGTGTATGTATGGCTGACCATAGCTAGACAGGTATTGTGGGAAATGGTGAGTGCAAACGTGACTGCTTGATGTTAGTGTTGTCATAGATGATGACACTGTAGGTATGCTGCAGTGGTAACCTCTGTTGTGTATTGTCAACTGCATTACACTTTCAACTCATGTGGGGGTAGCCCCTGGCTGCAATGAGGTGTTTGTAATTGGACTAATGATGTCTCTCCAGGCAGTTGTGTGCTGTCATAGGTATGCCTTACAATGCATGTTACAGTAATTGAAATGACCCAGGTTCAGGGTACAGAGACAAGTCCTAATACAGTTGTTGATGTCCATATAGGCAGAATGGGATTACTGGTCACATGTGGTGGCTGGCAGCTAGCTGTGATCTGCATAGGTGTGTGCTGTCAGTGTTGAACTACCCATGCAATGTCCCCAATGCATTACACCGGCTGTACAGAGTGGAGGTGTTTATGTGTCTCATATTTACTGAAGCACCATGCCCTATGCCATTACCAGCTTCCCCTTTATGTTCTGAATGTATGTTAGGATGCTTGACCAAGTAAGGCTGAGGTGGTCACTGCAGCTGTGAACCATGGTATGTGTGACTACACAGATGTCTGTAGTTCCCAGGGTTAAGAATGCTTGCAATGAGGTCTCAGTCATGTGTACACCTATACCGTTTAGCAGCATGGCCTTCAATGTGTGCAGCACTGACAGTTGTATGTTGGTATTGATTACCTCACCACAATTACTAATGGGGTCACTATGAGGCTGCCGACAGCCAGTGCCAGACCCATGAAGACCTGTGAAGACAGATGGAGGCCATCACTTGCAGAGCATTGTGGTCTGTTTATCATATCATCCCACAATCACAGGTACTGGTACACCTGGAATATCACATGATGAAAGGGGCACATGATAAGGCCAACCATTTCATGATTGTATTGTGTCATCTGTCTGGGTGACAGTAGAATGTTGTTTAAGGGTAGGGACATACCTGCCTGGGACACATAATCAGTGTGTTCACTCCTGTCTCACTACATATAGTCCAGGACTGTACATGTTATGCCAGGAACACCTACAGTTAATGTGACAGACTCATGACAGTACCTGTAAGTGAGAGACAGTGGTGCATATACAATATGGTGGAGTGTGTCACCTGCTTCAACCTTGATGTAGGTGAGGATGATTTGCATGGTACTATGTTTGACATGAATGGGGTGTGCTTTCTTGAAAAAGGGTAGCCTGTGGTAGACAAACATGTTTCTTCGGCAGATAATTTTGCTGTCTCATATGTGATTCTGGACTGTTGTGCTGGTAATACTTATAGAGTTATGCTCACATATATGAGCAGATGTTGAAGGGCTGAGCACAACATTGCCATCTAGGCATGCCACAGCCCACCTGCGGTAAACCTGTCTGATACAGAGTGGGGCGGTACTGAATCTGGGATGTCTGCATGCAACAGGTGTTAAAGGCCATCGATAACATTTGTGGGTGTTAACTTAGCCTTTCCACTTGCTGCTGCTGCCTGCATATGTACATTCCAGAACATCCATGACCCCCATAACAGTGTGTTAAAGGCAGTTTGTGTGTCTATGACTATGTACAGTGGTTACAGCCTTGGACAGTACCTATATATGTGAGTGGTGGCATGTAGCATTCATGCTTACATACGTGTGGGTCATTGGGTGCAGCAGATAATCACAGGACCTCCACAGGTCTACATATTGCACACACATATGCAACACAGATTAGGTTTGCCATCTTATCAAATGTGGACTGTGTTACACATCTTGCAGTACTGTGACAGTTGCCAGGACATACCATACCCATGGGAAGTGCAACTGACAGGACTTCCCTGGGTTTGCTAATATGACAGCTTCTTGGAGTCACATTACTTTTGCTTATGCTATTTGTCATAACATTCAGGTGCTCCTGATGTAAAATAACTGCTTTATACAACTATTAGACAACATTAAGGGTATGTTTGTTGTCCTACACTCTGGGGACCTCTGTATTGCTTGAGTCATTGTCACAGGTGACACTTGGCAAAACATGGACTACAACCTGCAAGGTGGGACACATGGTGGCCATACCTGTCTCCTCTACATAATTTTGCAAAATGTCCTGATGTTTGCCACATACGTTTGTTTTATTCCCCATGACATTGTGGTTTTGTAACACATATATGGCAAAACATGACAGTGAAACATTAAAGAATGATGATGTATATTGTCAGGTCAGAACACATAACCTTCAGGGGATGCATGCCAATGCACAACCTGCTATGCTGTCTACTTTTTATGTGTGTCATGGCAATATGTAAAGATTGAGCCTAATATTTGGCATTGTCCAACTCTTCTGTATGGCTTTATCCAGGTGTCCCATGATGGTTTGAATGGTATGCTGGTGGTCCTAACAGAGTCACACCACTGCAAGGGGGTATACATATACACACACCAACCATGTACTACTGTTGTTAGGAGTCCAACCCCAACCTGGCTAGTTTTACCTATGTTGTTGCTATATACATGACACAAGCTCAACAAAAGCCTATATAGTGTAGCCTATATAGTCTGCCACTACTGTTCAGATAGTTGACATATGCAGGTGGTATAAGGATTGCCACTGGGGGGTTGACAGGCTCTAATACTGTTATAACCATCTCACCCTCACACACAATCCTGCAATGTGGACATGCATCGAAACACACATGCATGCATGAACACAGAGTGGGCACTTTTGTGTTTAGAAGACCTACCTATCTAGTTACCTACACTACATATCAACATGGTTATTGCAAGGGCAACAGTGGTATTGATTTATAAAAATGTAACTTCCCTTCTAAGGTGGATGACATATGTAGGCCATGAATAGGTTGCCAATGGGAGAGCTAACAGGGTGGAACAGGCACACTAAATGGTATAACCATCACACAAACACACATACACACACACACACACACACACGACAACCATGCTGCTACAGGGGATATGCATACACAAGCACATACATTCACACAGTTGGCAGTATTCAGATTATAATTCCTACCTATCTAGTTGTCTGTGCAATAGTGCTACATACCTATCGCATGAGCCATGGTGATTATCTGCTGGAGACATACCTCACAACATCATACACCAATTACCCTGGACAAAGCCTTCATTGATTGTGGGATGCACTCACAAAATATAGGGAGACTTTTCATATATTTCTCTTACATACCTAGACAACTGATAGGGTAACAGGTTTTGCATCAGCATGACTGATCAGTAGGGTATGACATATGAAATGCATATATCTGTCAATATTTCTGACATCAACCCTCAATTATTTGACAGAAAACCTCTTTTGTAGGAGACATGGATCAGATATATGTGACAAACATCTGGTCATTCTGCAATAAGTTGCACAGTAGAGTGGTACGGCCTACAGAGTTTATGCCTCTAAGGTGGATGACATCAACAGGCCCTGTGTTGTAATACCATGGGGAGGGGGTCAACAGGCCTCAAAACAATATAATAAACCTCCATATGGATTATGCATTACACACACACACACACACACACACACACACACACACACACACACACACACACACACACACATATATCTATATATATATATATATATATATATATATATATATATATGTATACAATATTACAATTGCCAGTATTGGTATTCAAACCCCTATCTATTTAGTTGTACGTACTATAGTGGTAGGTATTTATCGCAAGTGACATGAAGTTTAGATAACTGAAGAGTGTCTAAAGGTGCTTCTAAGGTGAATGACATCAGCAGCCCTTGTAAAGTAGGGCAATGGGGGGATTTGCTGGGTGGAACAGGCCTCAAAATGGTATAACCTACAAATGCGCACAGACTCAGACACACACATAGCTATGAGTACCAAGATCAGAACTGCTATCAACCTAGTTGTATGTACTCTAGCATTACATACTTATCACATGCACCACGAAACTTAAATGGTTGAAGAGTGTCCAAAGGTGCTTCTAAGGTGAATGACATCAGCAGCCCTTGTGAAGTGAGTCAATAGGGGCATTTACTGGGTGGATCAGGCCTCAAAATAGTATAACCTAGAAACACACACACACACACACACACACACACACACACACACACACACACACACACACACACACACACACACACACACACACACACACACACACACACACACACACACACACACACACACACACACACACACACACACACACACACACACTCAGATTCAGGCACACCCACACAGTTGCTAGTACCAATATTAGAACTCCTAGCTATCGAAATGTATGCACTACAGTGCTAGGTATTTATTGCATGGATCACAAAGCTTAGATGGCTGAAGAGTGTCCAAAGGTGCTTCTAAGGTAAATTATATCAGCAGCCCTTGTATAGTGGGGCAATGGGGGTTTTACTGTGTGGAACAGGCCTTAAAATGGTATAACATACAAACACATACACACAGCTGCCAGTATCGAGATTAGACCACCTACCTATCTAGTTGCATGTACTATAGTGCTACTAACTTTTCACATGTGCCACACACCTTATACATTTGATGAGTGTCTGCCACTGCTGTTGGGATGGATGACATCAGTAGCTGCTGACAGATAGATCACTATTGTGGAGGACACTGGTATCAGGGCCATTAAATGGGTGACCATTACAATGACACAGGCCTGTTTGGTGTGTGTATACAGATGTAAATGTAAATGATGCAGAAACACACACAAGATGGGTCATGTGAGATTACAACTCATAATACATCGCTACTATTACATAATGGAGCTCACCAAAGTATTTGCACATGACACTGCTTACAATTGTTGTGCAAATGTCTCCACCAGTACATCACTCTATGGTATATCACCTATATATATATATATATATATATATATATATATATATATATATATGTATATATATATATATATATATATATATATAAAACACTTCACAGATGCAGATATATTTTATATGTGCCACATACAGATAGATGAGGGTAATTCTGTGTGATAGGGGTGGGGAGAGACAGATAACATGTACAAAGCTGTCTGTATATAAAGGCATATATGGACAAGACAGTTCTATAGTGGGATGTGTGTTCAGACATGGGCTGAAATTGTCTAAGTGTAGAAGCATGCCCAGTATGATCTTCAGTAGTAACAGTGGTACTCCACTCCAGAGCTACATATACTCTGGTCCAAGCTTTTGTGTGTTACAGATGACTGGCTGATGAACCTGTGTAAACTGTCCAGAAACTCAGTGATATAGTGGCTGAGGAATCTCCTGGCTGTGTGCCATCTTTATTAAGTGATTCATATCCTAGAGTGGGTACAGAGTGCATTGGACTGAGCAAAGGTTTCCATAATATGTATGGTATATTCTACATAGCACTGTGATTTCCTGGTATGTCAGTGGCAGATTGGTCTAGATTAATGTGCGGAACCACTGACAGACATTTGTTTTCTGACTCCATACAGTGTAGGGAACCTATGGTACTGCACAAATTGTTCTAGTGTGCACAGTCTACATTTGTGTGGCCATTGGTTCTCCTCCCCCATATATGTGTCTCTTGATCCTTGTGGACTGCAGTCACAGGTTTTGCCCACACATGCTGCTATGTATTTGCAGTTATAGTGTGACTGGGGTAGAAGTCATAACATCACACATGAGGTTATGGATTTCACACCTCTGACTGTATATGATTAGCAGGTTGCCTATCATTGTGCCCCATACATCTGCTGTGGTCCTCAGAAGGTTTTTGTTGCACTGTTACTGTAAGGCTACATGTTGGCCATAGCTGTCACACTCTTACAGACACACATCTGGACAGGCACATAGATGACAATTGTACACAGGCCCAGACATGGGGACAAGGGTCTTAATATTTCTGCTGCAAATGTAGACAGTTGGTAGAAGATTTTTGTATTAGCTTTCCTTTTCTTATGGGTATGAGGTCTGCATTTCAACTGTCTGTCATTGATGTTTTCACATCAACCAATTTTGTTTACAGATAGTTTGCCAGGCAAATGCAAATTTATGACAAGAACAGATATAGGAGGCAAAGGTGTGGACATTCTGTGAATCCCTGTAATTCCAGGGGTATTGATGGTGCCCACTGACTTGTTGTCAGTACTGACACAGTAACATGGCAGCCTTTATATCCTGGCAGTACACTGACCTGTCCCACCCTGCTGTTATACTAGGCACCATGTACATTACTCAGAGCTGTGTAGTATCCATATGTGTGGTCCCTGTCCTTTCACCATCCAGCTTTCCTGCAGTAACATATATTTCTTCTGGACAGTCTGTATAACTCCTACTGTAGGTATAGCTGACATGCAGATTTGTTGCACGGGCAGTCTGGAACCATGGACCCTGACAACCACAGTCCTATAGTTAGACTTGTAGGTCACAACAGCCATCAGTAAGTGCTGTGTACATCCTGACACTATTACCCACAAACATACAGAGCACATTGAACCCTGCATATTGTAGAACTGGAACAAGGTATCAAGTTGATTGTGACAGGCCTGAGAATGTGTGGTCTGCTGCTATCACCTTACAAACATATATGTTACTGCAATTCTATGTGAACATGGGTGTATTCGGGGGTCATACCGCTCAACTGTACACATCTTCACTGACTGTCCAGATGATTGGCTCATATTTTGGTTCCATTTTTCATTAAACATGTGGTTGTGTGGCAAAAATTATTGAAATCATTTAAGACTGAAGTTAGAAAGTTATGACAGCCATTTGAGTTTCAGACTTCTTGCCTGCACTATAGAGAAGTCATGCTACTGCAACCGCTGTTATTGCATCAACTTTTGATGCTTATAAGAGCAATCTTTATGGCATTTGCTTGTTTTTGAGACTTTGTCACACATTTCTTAATGGCTTTGTATAGCTTTCCTGCTGTTGGAGGTTTAGACCTATGTATGGGACTCCAAAATTGACATCCATGCATTTGTCCTATGACCCTGCTGTTTGTAAGTCCCTCACATAGTGCAGGGGATTTTGCTGGCACAAGGCCTACTGCATATTGTGTGGTGAACAGAACCTGGCAGTGTGTGCCTGTTGTCCCATATAGCTGTCCATTGTCTGCTGCTATCCCAGTAACCCACTCCATTCACATCCATACGTGCAACAATACCATACATATGCTGCCACAGTGTACAAAGCCATTCATTTATTGTTGAGAAGGGTGACTTACCTTGTGGCAGTAGCAGTTGTGAGGACAGTGCTTCAGGGCTGACTCTGTTGGAAGCACACAGTACACAGGCTATACATGGCAAGGCATAGGTAGTGTGATGTGTGTGGCATCCTTTGTACTGTGTGTCAGTGAGAGGTATCAGTCTCTGGATCCATAGCGTGTCAATGTATGTGGTATGCATTGCCTCTTTGCCAAGGCCAGGGCATACTGGGCATGCCAACATCTGCCTACAATGAAAGGCTGAGGGGGTTCCTCCTCTGAGTCCCCTTGTACTGTACCTGTGGTGACCTTGGTGCTGGTGGGTGGCTGTGTGTCCCTTCCCTCTGAGGTTTCTGTTGCAGCTATTTCCACAGGATCATATTGTGTAGCATGGCACATACTATGAACATGTGTGCACATGTGGCTGGAGAGTACTGCAGGGCTCCATCTGACATGTGAAGGCAGCAGAACCATAACTTGAGCATCCCAAGCACACACACACTACAAAATTCCTAGTTTATGCATGTGCCTCATTATGGCATTTTTCAGTGTGTTTGTGTGTATGTGTATTTCTGATGGGTGTTATCATCCATGTCTCCAGAATGTAGACAGGTACAGTTTTGAGGCATGCCAGATGTTTGAGTCATGATAACTGCCAGGGCTGCCAGCACACACATTGATGATAATGGCCTGGGCATTGCACATGACCTGGCAGTTGATGGAGTGACAAGCCTTGCAGTTGATGTAGACTCTACCATCTTCATCAGGTGGTGCTTTGATGTGGACATGGGTGCAGTCTATTTCACCCAGTACCAGTGGAGATGCATATTGCTGGTCCTCTCCTCAAGGGTACTGGGGAAATAAATGTGCTCACTGGCATGTCTTAGCATGACATCCATGAACTCTTAGAGTACCCTGGATGTGGATGCCTGTGAGGCCCCATGATGTCCCCAGTAGGTCTGTGGAAAGTACCTGTAACTAGTATTCTTAAGGCGATACATACCTTTATTTCCACTGAGGAGGATTCCCCTCTGTTGACTCTGGTTCTGAAGTGAGGGTGGCAGAGCTTGGTGAGTTGCTAAGTATGTCCCTGTCCACCCTGTAGCACTCTGTTATCTCCAGCTCATGTAGCCCCTGAAAGGTTACCCTGGGTCTGAACACCCTTCTCCTCCTCAGTATGGGCCATTTGTTAGCATCATCATCATCAATGACTTCAGACTGTAGCATGTAGAGATGTAGCAAAGCAGCAGCAGCCCCTATAATTTTGACAGTTAAAATTCCCAAGGGTGTACTCCAGTGGTGCTGAGTATGTGGGAAAATCAGATTGAAGGGTGTTTGTATACTTTATACTGGTGGGCTGCAGATGCTGCCTGTATGGTTGGCTGACTATGATACATTCCACCTGCCAGCTACATTATTAAGGTGTTTGAATGAGCCACTGTGAGTGGCAGAGGCCTTATTAGTCATTTATAGTTGATTGCCTTTTGTCTGCTATTTCCTTTTTTTCCTCCATTTCCACCAGTTTTAAGTCTTTAAAACTGTTGCAGCTAGTGTGAACATTGCTGAGTAGAAAGGGCCCTTCCCTGGACACAAACACTCTCGCATTTATGAAACTAGCTAAGCATAGCTAAGCAGCCTCAGGCACACCCCTTGCTTAGCTGTGCTTAGCTGGTATCAGAAATGCTGAGCAGTGCTTAGTGGTGCACAAATCAACTTAGCTAGGCTGAATTCTGCTTAGAATTAAACTTCTAAGCAATGCTCAAACTGGCTAAGCAGAGCTAAGCACCGCTAAACATTGCTCAGTTTTCATTTAAATAAATGTACGAACTGGACATTAATTACTCATTACTGACATACTATTAAGTGTATATGTTTTACATTACATGACGTCCCCCTATGTGCTTTGATTATATTACCTTGGGGTGTGACTGTACTGTATGGGATGCTATGGGATGCCAGGGTAATCCTATGGGCTAGGCTTGTAAAGGTTCCAGGGCCATTAGCCTAGTACACAGGTATGAGCCTATAAACTCGTGTTTACATGGGTGAGTTCACATCATATATCAACTGACATTAGAAATTTGGACCAGCTACACTACCCTGGTTAAAAATATTAATTGCTACATCATTAAATAATATATATATATATATATATATATATATATATATATATATATATATATATATATATTATTTTTTTTTTAATGCTTTCCCATGTAAAAGCTGAATTGCCTGTCTTGATATTCAAACCATAAACTACTGTATGCAAAGCTGGACCTCTAATCACTAAGCTAAGTCACCAGTGAAAATGTCAGCGGGAAAAAAAAAACCAACTATTTTAAATATATATATATATATATAAACCTGTCATTCCATTTCTAAGTTTGTAAGAGCAATATTTAAAAACTATCCCTATTTCTGGCCTTTTGCCCCACTATTAGTACTGGTTTGTCAGGACTTCTTGCTCTACAAGGTTCAGAGGTGCATGTCTGAGGACACTATTTTAATGTAAAGTGCCATACGGCACTTTTACAATGCAGGGGGTGTGTTACAGTTCCTGTCACACACACCCTGCATTCCATTCCATTCAGAGATCCTCTTTTCAGTGTCCACAGACACTGAAGGGTTTATAAGCTCCAATGTGTTTCCACCAAGTATGACACACCCCCCTTTCAAGTCAGCTGCCTCTTCTGCCTACACCATCACATTATAGCCCCTACACGGTTAGGTACCTGCAGACATGGTGGCCCATTATGCTATTCAGTAAACTTAGCTAATTTGCATACACCTAATTATCTATACCCTAGTTACAGCACTGCACGACATCCTGTGCCCTTAACAACCACTGTTACCTGCCATTGTATGAGTCTGCATGCTGGCCAGTATAATGGGGAATTTACTTTTAGCTTAAACAATCCTCTTTTAATATTTTAATTTTACATTTGTCATTTCCCATGCTTGGGTGCTGCTCTGCTTGCACATAGCATATGTGCATGTAAAATTAACTTTTGATTTTTTGTATTTTGCATCAGTTTTACATGCCAGTGGCCATAGTTTTGGTCACTGGCATGCCTGATACAACTAATACATGCTTTACTTTGAGTTGTCATTGGCCCATTTTTTTTATTTTGTAGTCTTGTACATGGACAGATCCCACATACATTTGTAATGCAGACAGGGCTCCTACACGGATTGTTGTCTGCTTCCTGGATTAGTAAATTACCTCATATGCATGGTTTTCACCAGAAATGAGGTGATTTCTATTCCACAATCACCTCCATGGTTCATCAGTGCTTGGAGGCTCATGCACTCTGCCAGCACTGTTTCCTAGATCACACAGCCTCCAAACTCTGTGTTCGGGTCACAGCACTATGCTCACACAGAGATTAGCTCCATGTAAGCTATATTGAATTACACCCAATGTGACAACTAAGATTAAAGAAAGATTGGGGAAACAGAAATGTACAGTTAAGAATAATTTTACCTTCAAGAAATGAAGAAGTATGGGGCTGTTTCTTCAGATTCAATACTTTTATACAGTAAAGAAGAACTGTAAAGAAATGTCTGTGTGGTGCATTATTGGAAGGGAGGTACATGGCAGCCTAGGAAAATTTTATTTGTCAAGCCATAGTAACACTTCTGTTGAAAATATTGTAGGTTACTGAAGCTGAACCTTTTCATATCAGATCATGTAATTACTTATTGATGACTATATTTGACTGATGTTCCTTGATTATTCCATATAGTAAGCATATTTATTGTTGTATCTTTTCCTGCTCTAGACACATAACCATATTTGAATTATTCTATTTTACAAATTGTGTATGCCTTATTTATAGGTTAGATATCCTAAAATAAATTATTCAGTAACTGCATTTCAGTCACCAGCTGGAAATAAAGGTATGTGGAGACATGCATATCATTTGGTAACAGTACCGATGGAGGGAAATAGTTCTGCTAAAATATCCATTAATTCAAAAAGCTACATGTATGAGGTGGGGCTTGGAAACTAAGGTCAGTGTATGCTTTTTTTGTGCTGATAAAATGTTTGTTTGAATATTTAGTCAGGGAGTGTAAGAAAGGCAAACCCCAGGATTCAATAAACTCCGTGTAGGAATAGCATTATTCCTAAACAGAGTGAGTGGTGTCCATGTCTGCATCTCCCTCTCGGCAGCATGCCTTACATATTAATGAAGGCAGGCTACTGAGATGAAGCCATTTACATGGATACTGAATCATTGCAGGGGGTGTGTTGCAGTAGTGCTCACAGATCTGTAACATGCCCCCTGCACTGACAAAGTGCCATACAGCACTTTACATTAGATAACAATGTCCATGGACACAGAAATTATGAATGGCAACTGAATGCAATACATGGGGTGTGTGACAGGTACTGTCACACACCCCCTGCATTGTGAAAGTGCCGTATGCCACTTTACAATAAAGAAAGTATCCATGGACACTTCATACCTCTCAACCTCTTAGAACAAGAAATATACATAAAGCCAATAGAAGAACAAAAGCTCAAGAATAGGGACAGTGTGAGAGTAATGAACAGGTTAAATTGGATCTTTGTGGATTTTTCTGAAAATGTAAAATAAATATTCTGCTTTTCAGTATATAGAGTGCATTTAGTTAAACTCGGCTTGTTCTCAAAGACTAACTTGGCAAAAACATATAGTCTGGCATTCATTGTTAATGGAATCAGAAGTAAAATATTTTATCTCTTATAAACTATGCAGCTTTGTGAAATGTATTATTCTTAAGCAGGTCATGATGAACTTGGAATGCAGTTGTTTCTTATTGAGCAAGATGTGCAAGACAGTACAAGGATGAAGGAGTATTTCTTCAGACAGAAACACTTGATGCATGGAACCAGGACTGATAAATTAGTTTCAAAGGAAAAAACATGTTTTTTTCTGACATTCCTTTAAACTGCTGATGCAGCAGAAAAGACCGTATAAAAACTGGGACTTCTTCTTTTGAGCGAGAGAGACTTATGATTTTGCTATTCTTTCAGACTATGCTGTAAGCTGAAGTACGGTTTTGTTACATGTATGTATCTTTCATTGTTAAACTAGATGTCTACTTCGTACGCAGTAAAGAATGTCATATCAGACGAACCGTCTCAATTGTCTTCATTGAGTAATGGTACAGACTACCTTTCAGAGTAGTACTTTAAATTTTACAGACATTTTTTAAATATTGCCCTTACAAACTTAGAAAGTTGATAGAATGACAGGTCTTGCATTTGCATGGATTTTCTGTAGAGTATGATGTGTGAAACTCAAATGTCCATCAATATTTTCCAACTGCAGTCTTTAATGATTTGTCACTGATTTGCCAGGGAAACACAGTCCCATGACAAACAGATCAAGAATATGAGGCAAAAATCTGGACATCATGCGAAAAGCTGTACAGTTTAGAGAATTAGGAATGTGAAGTCACGTCATGTAGGGGATGTGTCACAGTATCTGTAACACACACACTGCATTGTAAAAGTGCTTTATGGCACTAAAACAATAAAGAAAGTGTTCCTGGACACTTATCTAATAATTTAAAGGTTAACAGTTTAAATTGAAATTAATGTTTAATTTTTTTTTCTTATTTTTCTTGAAAGTTTGAGCATAGCTGAGCAGGGGGTGGCACCTTGCTCAGCAGTGCTTAAACTTATCAAGAAGCTATATACAGATGTATAGATAAAGTATGCACAGTTGAGTTAGCTGAGTGGAGTCACAGCTTTGTATGGTGCAGGGGCATGGTTTGAATACCAAGACAGACTATTCAGCATTTACATGGGAAAGCAGTTTTACATTATTTTTTATTTTGTTTAATGATGTAGTAATTAATATTTGTTAACCAGGGTAGTGTAGCTGGTCCAAATTCCGAGTGTCAGTGTAGATATAAGATGAAAACTCCCATTTAAACACAAGTGCCCCATACAGTACAGTCACACCCCAAGGTAATGTAATGAAAGCAGATAGGAGGAGGTCACGTAAATTATACGACTGGTCATTGATATTCCAAAACAAGCACTCTGATTGTTCAACCCAATCAGAGTACCCATTGTAAATCCTAACATATACCAATGGAAAAAAGTCCCGACTTTATTCTATTGCTATATACTGTAATTTAAAAAAAAATGTAATCTGGACTCTGGACATAGCAGTGAAACAGGACAGAGAAAATACTAAGAAAATCAGGTACATTATTCAAAACTAAAGACACATACCTGATTTTCCTTGTATTTCCTCCATTCTGTCTCTCTCGTACTCCTAAACTGTCCAACATTTTTCTGTATAAAAAAAAAATAGAAAACAAAAATGGAACAATGGATTCCTTCTTTTCTGTGTTGCTTCCTTTGCAAAGCACTGATGCATTGGGTATGCATGAGAATGCAAATTTCATACGCATGTGCAGTACATCAGAAAAAGCCCCAGGATACTGAAAAAACATGGAAGAGTAGCACGGCACTGGTATATAAATACATTTATTTAAGAAAAGTAAATATTGTCTCTTAAATAATGTCATTGTATAATAGCAATAACCAACCCCGTGGTTGTGGTATATTAAGATTTACCCATGGTTGCCTTTATTTAATCACTTGCGCTTCACCCTCATGATTACACCACATCAACTGTGGGTAAATCTTAATATACCACACTGACGTCATTGGTTATTGCTTAAGTAAAATATATACACTTAATAATGTATCAGTAATGAGTAATTACTTTTCAATTCTGACTTCTTTTTAAATGAAAATGTTTGTTTGCCCTTAGCTCAGTTTTGCTAAGCACTGCTAAGCCAAGCTAAACAATGCTTAAACAGAAAATGTCTGAGCAATACTTAGCAGTGCTCTGCTTATCTGGTTTGAGCATTGCTAAGACATCCCATTCTAAGCAGTATTTAGCTCAGCTAAGCAGTTTTTCACACTGCTAAGCACTGCTCAGCATTTGCCACCTTAAGCACTGCTCAACTCATCTTAGTGCATTTGTGCACTTCTCAGCTTTGCTCAGCATTTTTGAAAATGGTCCAATGACAGGGAAGGATGGGAATATGGCCTTATTTAAACTGCACAGGAGGGAATACTGGCAGAAAAGTGATGAGGTTAAAACTACCAACATAACAATTGCAACAAAACCCAAATTAAAGGTCATGCTGATAAATGCTATGAGTCTAAATATGAAACTGCACTCAATGCAAGCAGTCTTAACCATGGAAAATGCTGACATCTGCACAGTCACAGAAACCTGGATCAAAGCTGCAGAGAGCATCCCAGCCATACCTGGTTACTCATCCTATCATACATTCAGACCTCAGATTGTGGGCAGTAAAGACAAAGGAGGTAGAGTTTCAATATATATTAAAGACATACACACCTCTAGGTTGGTCAAACTATACGACACACAGGAGACACTCCAAGTGCAGTCAACCATTGAGAAGACCCCTATACAAATCATAGATAGCTACCAGCCCCCAAATCTGACTCAAGATGCCCAAAATGCCTATCTAGACCTCTTTCAATCTATCAAGATATAAGCCTTTACCCTGCTCCTGGGTGACTTTAACTACCCAAACATAGACTGGAAGAACTACTCATGCCAGAAAACAAATGCCCAGAGACTCCTTGATTTTGTCAATGCAAATGCTTTGAAACAGCTAGTCGATACCTCCATAACAGGGGATAATATATTGGACTTGGTATTAACCAACATGAGTAACCACTAAAGCATCCCTGCAGTATCATCCTCCCTGGTAAGATTAAACCATAAAGCAGTCATGTTTGAAGTCACTATCTCCAGTGATCCCTCTCTAGCTAGGGTCAAACAAAAAAACTTTTCCAAAGCTGATTACAGCCTCCTGAAGGATGGTATAAACAGCTGCACAGCCCCCTCCCCCTCTCTAGAATTGGACACCAGTATCCAAAACTACACCAAATTACTATACAAACATTTATGTAGATGCATGGAATCAGGAATACCTGACAGGACTAAATCATGCTCCACAAGGAAGACTAAACCAGTTTGGTGGACATCTGCAATAAATAAACTCTATAACAAAATAAAGAAATTGCTGTCCAGGACCAAGAAGGAGCAGGTGCCCAATTTGAATCAATCTCTCCTTAGCCTGGAAAAGCAAATAAGAGCACTAGTGAAATCCTCCAAAGCAAACTTCGAGTCCAGATTGGTCACATCTACTAGAGACAGTCATAAGGCCTTCTTCATATATGTCCATAATCTCAAAGGTAGCACCCAGATCTGTTTAGAACCGGTGGTCAAGGACACCACATATACAAATGTTGTAGATATAGCAAACGACAGGTTTAGTGAAAATTTCACCCCTCTGTCCCCCAATCAGTAAATCAGGACAATCCCAGTACCCGCTCCCCTTCCCCTTATACCTAGGAATGAGGTGATCACTGCTCTCTCAAAGGCAAAATATACAGCATCCATGAGACCTGATAACATCCCAGGCTGCAGCCTACATGAACTCAGGCAGGAACTTGCAGCAGCATTAGGCACCCTACTCAACCAAAGCCTGACTACCAGCTTTGCCCCAGCTGAGTGGAGGACAGCCACTTTCATCTCTTTACATAATGGTGGAGCATCCACTGATCTGGGAAATTATAGATCCATAGTGCAGCATTTAGCATTGTAACCTCACAGCAAGGGGTTCTTCAGTTCGATTCTTGGCTGGAGTTCCTTCTGTGCAGAGTCTGCATGTCCTCCCTGCAACTAAGTGAACTTTAAAGACATGCAGGTTGGTGCGTGTGCATGTGGGTGTGTCTTCTGTGAAGGTTGAGCATCAGGCTGGCAGTTCTGCACCATAAACTTCCACTGCCAATCAATCTGTGGACCAGTGATCTGCTGTGGTGACCCCTAACTGGGAAAAGCCGAAAGACATTGCTAGCCTAACTAGCCTGATCTGAAAGGCCATGGAATGGATTATCATGGACCTCATTAACAAGGACATTGTCAACCTTCAAACATTTGATCCCATGCAGTCTGGCTTCATCAAGGGGAGTTCATGTCTACTACATCTGGTCGACTTTTCTGAGACAGTCACCAAAGCCGTTGATGAGGGGAAGACAGTGCACACCACCTACCTTGACCTGGCCATAGCCTTTGACACTATTCCCACTCGGGCATAATAGATAAACTCTCTCAACTAGGCATCAATCCGTATGTTACCAGATCAACTAAGCATCAATCCATATGTTACCAGATGGGTAGCTAACTAGCTCACTGATAGTACCCACCTAGTCAAAATAGGGCAAGACACCTCAAGCAGGAGACCCGTATCGAGTGGTGTACCCCAGGGTTTGGTCTTGGGGCCTCTGTTATGTGGGATATACTTTTCTGAGTTGCAGACCAAAAAGAGTGGGCTATGACTGACCACATTTGCAGGTGACTGCAAGCTGGAAGTTGTCATCAATTCTCCTAGTGATGTGGACATCCTCCAAGAGGGTCTCACTCAAACAAATGACTGGTGCCAGAAACATGGCCTCAAGCTGAATACAAACAAATGCACCATCATCCCCTTTGGGGAGAGTGATGTCCTCACAAATTATCACATTAATAACAATGTCCTAATCACACAGTCAGTTGTGAAGGATTTTTGGCACCCAGATTGCTAGCAACCTGACCTTTGCCCACCATGTTGCTTCCATTGTATGGAAAGCGTCCTACATGGTTCACCTCATAAGTAAGGGTATCTCATCCAGGGACAAGGAGGTCATAACATCCCTGTATTCTTCTCTTATAAGGCACATTATTGAGTACAATGGCAAATTTGGCATGTACCTCACAAAGCACATGCAGCAGCTGGAGAGACCACAGAGGTTCCTCACCAGGAGAATCCAAGACCTCAAAAATCTACCATACACAGATAGGCTAAAAGTCCTATCCCTCCACTCTGTATCATACATACTCCTCAGAGGTGACCTCTGTCTGGCATACAAGGTGATCTCGAACCCTGCCTTGATGGGACTGCTGCATATCCACAAGTCAAACTCCACTCAAGTAACCTGCACACGCAGAGTCAACCTGGTCTGTGATATCTCTAAGACTTGTTGGCAGGACAGATTTGTGTCACTGGTCACACCTTGGCAAACATGGACTGCAACCTACAGGGTGGTACAGATGGTGGCCATACCTGTGACCTCTACACATGTCTGCAGATTGTCCAGATGTCTGACACAAATTTGTCATCCATTTTTCATAACATTGTGGTTTTCTGTCAAACTGTTTGAAAATCATGACACACTAACATTACAGATTAATGGTGGATATTGTCATGTAACAACACATACTGTTTGGAAGGTGCATTCAAATGCACATCCTGTTCTGATATCTACTTTCCATGTGTGTCACAGCAATATGTGAAGGTTCTGCTCAATGTTTGGTCTTTGCCACACTTTTCCATATGGCTTTCACCAGATGTCTTTCTGTGAGGGGTTGAGAGGTATGCTGGTGTCCGTAACACAGTTAGAATGCTGCAAGGGGAAGCACATGTGCACACACATACACACACACACACACACACACACACACACACACACACACACACACACACACACACACACACACACACACACAAAACCTGCCCTTGCTGATACTGCTATATACATAACACAAGCACCATGAAGCTACTATAGTATTGCAGTGTCTGCCACTATTATTCAATTGGGTGACAATTGTGACAATTGCAGGTGCTGTTAGGATTGCCAATGGGGGGTTCACAGGTCCTTAACATGATGCAGCCATCTGAAACACACACACAAACACTGCTGCATGAGGACATGTATTGAAACACACATGTACACAGAGTTGACACTTTTCTAATTAGAAGACCTACCTATCTGGTTATATAGAATACAGAGTGACATGATTATTGCATGTGCCACAGTGTCTTTGTGTTAGGAAATGTGTAACTGTACTTGTAAGGTGGATGACATCTGTAGGGGCCTGAGTATGTTGGCAATGGGGGAGTTAACAGGGTGGAACAGGCACACAAAATGTTATAACCATCGCATACACACAGGCAAGACAGCCACAGGGGATATGCATACAGAAACAGATACACTCACACAGTTGGCAATGGTCAGATTACAACCCATGCCTATCTACTTGTATGTACTATAGTGCTACTTACATATTGCATGCACCACAGAGATTATATCCCAGGGACATTAGTCACAACCTCCTACACCAATTAATCTTGGGAATGCCTTCATGGATGGTGGGATAAACCACCCAAAATAGTGACCGCTGCCAGATATTGCTCTTACAAACCTGGACAAGTGATAGGATAGCAGACTTTCCATCACCATGACATTTCAGAAAGATATGTCTGAAGCTGACATAGGGCAGCCACAGTGGTGCAGTAGTTAGCATTGCCACCTCACAGCAAGAAGTTCTCTGGTTCGATTCTCGGCTGGCATGCCTTCTGTGTGGAGTCAGCATGTCCTCCATGTGGCCACGTGGGTTTCCTCCTGGTGCTCCGGTTTCCTCCCACATCCCAAAGACATGCAGTAGGTGGATTGGACACTCTTAATTGGCCCTAGGTGTGAGTGTGTGTGTGTGTGTGTGTGTGTGTGCCTTCTGTGGAAGGTTGGGCACTGGGCTGGCAACTTGACACTGTAAAACTCCACTGCCAATCATGAGCGGACAGATGATCTGCTGTGGTGACCCCTAACCGGGAAAACCCAAAAGAAGAAGAATGTCTGAAGCTGACATCTGTGTACCTATGGCAACTGCCACATATTTACCAATGATGTGTCATAAAACCCCATTATAAGGAGACATGGACCACATAATGTATATTTTGTAAACATCTGGACATTCTGCATACATCTGTACAGATGAGTGATATGGCCTGCAGAGTTTAACAAGGTGCATGTAAAGTGGATGATAGCAGCAGGCCCTTTAAAGTAATTCTATGGGGAGGGGGTCAACACACCTTAAAATGGTATAACTAACACACACAAGGAATATGCTTCACAAACAAACACATATACAGTAGTATAGTTGGCTGCATTGAGATTCAAACCCCTACCTATTTGTATGTATTATAGTGCTGCCTAGTTATCACATGCATCACGGAGCGTATATGCTTAGAAAGTGTCCAACAGTAGATCTATGGTTGATGACATGATCAGGCCCTGTAAAGTAATGCAATGGGGGCACCAGCATAGAACAGACCTCAAATGTATAACCAACACCCCCCCCCACACACACACACACACTTGTCAGTGTTGTGATTAGAACCCCTTCTTATTTAGTTATTTGAGCTTATTGAACTGAAGACTATCCAAAGGTACTTCTAAAGTGAATGACATCAGCATGAATTGTAAAGTAATGCAGTGGGGGGGGCACCAGAGTGGAACAGGCCTCAGAATTGTATAATCAACACACACACACACACACACACACACACACACACACACACACACACACACACACACACACACACAGACACAGGGGATATGGGTTTCACACACACAAACACAGTTGCCAGTGCTGAGATTAGAACCCCTACCTATCTAGTAATTTGTATTAAAGTTCTATGCCATTATCGCATGTGCCACTGAGCTTAAAAAGCTGAAGAGTATCCAAAGGTACTTCTAAGGTGAATGACATCAGCAGGACTTGTAAAGTAATGCAATGGGGGACACCAGGGTGGAACATGCCTCAAAATTGTATAACCAACACACACGCACAGGATATGGGTGTCACACAAAAACAGTCGCACACAGTTACCACTGCTGAGATTAGAGCCCCTATTAATATAGTTATTCGTACTATAGTACTACACTGTTATCACATGCACCACAGAGCTTACAAGTCAGAAAATTGTCCAAAGATACTTCTAAGGTGAATGACATCAACAGGCCTTGTAAAGTAATTCAATGGGGGCACCAGGGGGGAACATACCTCAAAATGGTACAACAAACACACACAGAGGGGATATGGGTCTCACACACACAAAAACAGTCACTCACAGTTGCCAGTAGTGAGATTAGAGCACCTACCTATGTAATTATTTATATTATAGTGCTACATCATTATTGGATGTGCCACAGAGCTTAGAGTGCTGAAGAGTGTCCAAAGGTACTTCGAAGGTGAATGACATTAGCAGGGCCTGTAAAGTAGGCCAATGGGAAGTGTACTGGGTGGGAAATGCCTCAAAATACTTCGACCTACAAACAGTTGCCAGTGTTGGAATTAGAGCCCCCACATATCTAGATATATGTACTATAGTACTACATAGTTTTCACTTGTACCATGGAGCTTATAGGGTAAAGAAGTGTCTAAAGGTACTTCTAAGGTGGATGACATCAGCAAGCCTTGTAAAGTAGGTTATGTTTGAAGTTTACTTTGTAGAAAAGACCTCAAAGTACTTTAATCTGCAAACACACACACACACACAGATACACACATGTACAAACACAGCAGTTGAGGTGAGATTACAACCTCTGACTACTATTACACAATGGAAGTCACCTTCATACTGGCATGTGTCAGTGATTGCTATCGCTGTGCAACTATCTGCATGAGAACATCAATCTATGCCTTTCAGGATGTATCTCTCTCTGTCAGTCTCTCTCTCCCTCCACTTGCCTCTGCCTGTCTATAATTGATATATTTGTATATGTTACCTATATATATGTATGCCTATCACACTCTACAGATGCAGATATATCACCTATGTGTCACTTCCAGGTAGCTGCAGATAATCCTGTCTGATGTGGGTAGGGAGACACAGTTAAGGTGTACCTAGCTGTCTGTATGCGAAGACATATCTGGACAACAGAGTTGTATAGTCAGATGTGGGTTTCTACATGGGCTGTAATTTTCTAAGTGTAGGAGCATGCCCAGTAAGACCCTCAATAGTAAGAGTTGGACTCCATTCCAGATGTAGCTGTTGTCCGGTCCAGGATTTTGTGTGCTAAAGCTGAATGGCTGATGAAGCTATGTAAACAGTCCAGCACATCAGTGATAATACTGTGTGAGGAATCTCCTGGCTGTGTGATATCCTTATTAACTGAGTGATATCCTGGTGTGGGTACAGCGTGCATTGGACTGAGAAGAGTTTTCCATAATGTGTGCGGCATATTCTACATAGCACTGTGATTTTCTGGTGTGTGAGTGCAGATCAGTTTAGAGTTATGTGAGGGAGCACTAACAAACATTTGTTTACTGACCCCATACACTGCAGGGAACTATGTTACAACAGAAATTGTTCTAGCATGCACATTCTGTTTGTTTGGCCAGTGGTTCCCCTCTCCCTTATATGTGTCACTTTGTCCTTCTGTAGTGAAGTCATGGCCTTTGTCCATAGTTGCTGCTATGTATTTGTAGTTATGGTGTGAGTGAGGTAGAAGTCATAACATCAAAAACAGGGTTACAGACTTCACATCTCTGGCTGTACCTGTTTAGCAGGTTGTGCATTATTGTGCACCATAGATCTGCTGTGGCTCTCAGATGGTTTGTGTTGCACTGTTATTGTCAGGTTACAGGTTGGCCATAGCTATCAGACTCTTACAGATGGACATCTGTACAGACCCATATATAACAGTCAGACACAGGCCCAGACATGAGGGCAGGCTCTTAATATTGCTCTTCCAAATGTACACAGTTGGTGGAGCAGTTTTGTATTAGCTTGCAATTATGTTTGAGGATGACATCTGCATCTCTACTGTCTGTCATTGCTGTTTTCACATCAACCTTTATTGGTTTGCCAATAGTGTGTCAGGCAAATGCAATGTTATGACAAGCAGAACAGATATATGAGGCATATGTGTGGACATTCTGTGACACCCTGTCATTCCATGGGTATGGATGATGTCCACTTGTTGTCAGTGCTGACACAGTGATGCGGTAGCCTTTATATCCTGGCAGTCGACTTGTCACAACCTGTTATAGTAGGCACTGTGTAGGTTGCTCAGATGTGTACTGCCCATATATGTGGCCGCCTGTCCCTCCATTGTCCAGCTTTCCTGCAGTAACAAATATTGAGCTCTGGCTAGTGCGTAGAACTCCTACTGTTGGCATAGCTAACATGCAAAATAGTTGCCACGGCCAGTCTTGAACTATGAACTCTGACAACTACACTAAAACCACTAAGCCACAACACCCACCAGTAAGTGATGTTTACTTGATGACACTATTAACCCCAAACATACAAAGCACATTGACCCCTACATGTTACAGACATGGAACATGTTATCAAGTTGATTGTGACAGCCTTGGCAATGTGTGGCCTACTGCTATCACCTTACAGACATAAATGTTACTGCAGTTCTATGTGAACACAGGTGTGTTGAGGGGAGGGGGCATACCTCTCAAGTATACACATCTTCACAGACTGCATATGTTTAGCTCATAATGTGGGCCCATTTGTCATAATATTGTGGTTGTGTGGCAAATAATGATGAATATGTTACAGACTGAAGTTAGAAAGCAATGACAGACATGTGAGTTTCAAACTTCTTGACCTTCAGAGACTTCATGCTCCTGCAACAGTTGTTATTCTATCAACTTTCTATGTTTGTAAGTGCAATATTTATGACTTGTCCGTGTTGTGTGTGTGGTCCCCTGTCCCTCCATTGACCAGCTTTCCTGCAGTAACAAATATTGCCTTCTGGACAGTGTGTAGAACTCCTGCCATAGGTGTAGCTGACATGCAAAATAGCTGGCACAGCCAGTCTGGAACCACAGGCCTTGTCAACCACAATACTGTACTTAGATGACTAAACCACAACAACCATCAGTAAGTGGTGTCTACTTACTGACACTATTAACCACAAACATACATAGCACATTAATCCCCTGCATATTGCAGACATGGGACAAGTTATCAAGTTGATTGTGACAACCCTGGCAATGTGTGACCTGTTGCTGTCACCTTACAGACATATATGTTACTGCAGTTCTATGTGAACACAGGTGTGTTGAGGGGAGGGGGGCATACCTCTCAAGTGTACACATCTTCACAGACTGTAAAGATTTTTAGCTCATAATTTGGGCCCATTTTGTCATAATATTGTGGTTATGTGGCAAATAATGGTGAATACATTAAGACTGAAGTTAGACAGTAATGACAGATGTGAGTTTCTGACTTCTTGACCTTCAGATACTTCATGCTACTGCAACAGCTGGTATTCTATCAACTTTCTATATTTGTAAGTGCAATATTTATGACTTGCCCCTGTTGCATGTGTGCCCCCCCCTGTTCCTCCATTGACCAGCTTTCCTGCAGTAACAAATATTGAGCTCTGGCCAATGTGTAGAACTCCTACTGTTGGCATAGCTGACATGCAAAATAGTTGCCACAGCCAGTCTCGAACCATGAACTTTGATGACTACACTAAGACCACTAAGCCACAACAACCACCAGTAAGTGATGTTTACTTGATGACACTATTAACCGCAAACATACATAGCACATTGGTCCCCTGCATATTGCAGACATAGGACAAGTTATCAAGTTGATTGTGACAGCCCTGGAAATGTGTGGCTTGCTGCTATCACCTTACAGACATAGACGTTACTGCAGTTCTATGTGAACACAGGTGTGTTGAGGGGAGGGACGGCATACCTCTCAAGTGTACAGATCTTCACAGACTGTAAAGATGTTTAGCTCAAATTTGGGCACATTTGTCATAATATTGTGGTTGTGTGGCAAATAATGATGAATATGTTACAGACTGAAGTTAGACAGTAATGACAGACATGTGAGTTTCAGACTTCTGGACCTTCAGATACTTCATGCTACTGCAACAGCTGTTATTCTATCAACTTTCTATGCTTGCAAGTGCAATATTTATGACTTGCCCCTGTTGCATGTGTGGCCCCCTGTCCCTCCATTGACCAGCTTTCCTGCACTAACAAATGTTTCCTTTTGGACAGTGTGTACAACTCCTACTGTAGGTGTAGCTGACATGCGAAATAGCTGGCATGGTCAGCCTGGTACCACAGACCCTGTCAATCACAGTACTGTACTTAGACCACTAAACCACAACAGCCAACAGTAAGTGTTGTCAACTTCCTGACAGTATTAACCATGCACAGACATAGCGCACTGACCCCTGCAAATTGTGGGCATGGAACAAGATAGCAAGTTGATTGGGACAGCCGTGGGAATGTGTAGTCTGCTGCTATTACAAACATAAACGTTACTGCATTTCTATGGGAACACGAGTGTGTTCGGGGCAGGGGGCATACCTCTCAATTGTACAAATTACCATAGACTGTCCAGAAGTTTGCTTCATATTTAGGGTACATTTAGCACAGTATTGTGGTTGACTTTGAAAATACTGGCATATCATTACAGATAGGGATTAGAAAGTAATGACAGATATTTGAGTTTCAGACTTCTTACCTTTCAGAGACTTGATGCAACAGCAAGACCTGTTGTTATATTACTGTCTAAGTTTTTCAGAACAATATTCCATAACTGTCCCTATTTGAGGCCCTTTGCTACACATTTCTTTATGGCTTTGTACAGTTGACTTGCTGGGAGAGGCTGAGAGGTATGTATGGGTCTCCAACATTGACATCCATGCATGTGACCTATAACCCCACAGGTTGTTAGCCCCCACATATACTGCAGTGGGTTTTGTCACCTAGAGGACTACTGCATATTCTGTGGAAGCCAATATTTGTGGACATTGCCTGTTGTCCCTCATAGCTGTCACTTGTCTGCTGTTATCCCAGTAGGCCAACCAATTCCCTTGCATACATGCAGTGATACCATAGATAAGCTACCCTGACAATATGTGGCCTGGAAATATCCACCCAATACTGAATTCCCCAGAGAATGCAGTATTCCTCTAGGTGGCAAAAATCACTGCAGTATATGTGGGAGCTAACAAACTGGGGGGGTCATAGGTCACATGCATGGATGCCAATGTGGGCATCCCATACTCACCCCTCAGCCTCACCCAGCAAGTCAGCCATAGAAAAACATAAATAAATGTTTGGCAAAGACCCACAAATAGGGACAACAAAGAAATATTCCCATACAGACTTACGCAGTGATATCACAGCAGGTCTTGCAGTTGCAGTAAGGCTCTGAAGGGTAAGAAGTCTGAAACTGAAATGTATGCCATTACAATCTAACCTGTGGTCTTTAGTGATATACCTGTAGTCTCCAAGGCAGGCACAATACTATGCTAAATGGACCCAAAATGTAAAGGGAACATCAGCACAGTCTGTGCAAATGTGTACAGTTGACAGGTATGCCCCCCCACACACCCATGTTCCCATAGAAATGCAGGAACAGTAATGTTTGTAGGGTATCAGCAGCACAGCACACATTCCCGACTTGATAACTTGTTGCATGTCCACAATATGCAGGGGTCAATGAGCTATGTATATGCGTGCTCAGTACGGTCAATATGTGGCCTGCACTTACTCCTGGCTGTTGAGTCTTAGTGGCCTAGCTACAGTACTGTGGTTGACATGGTTCATGTTCTAAGAACTGCAGTGTCAACTATTCTGCATGTCAAATACAGCTATGGTAGGAGTTGTACACACTGTCCAGATGTCAATATCTGTTACTGTAGGAAAGCTGGACATGTCAGGGACAGGGGGCCACACATATGGACAGTACACAGCTCAGAGTATCCTTCACAGTGCCTAGCACACCCTTCAACTGTACATACTATTTGCAGAATGTCCAGAGGTTTGCATCATATTTATAGTCTTTTTATCATGAAATTATGGTTTTCTGGCAAATCATTGGCAAATCACAAATTATTAAAGTCCGAAAATAATGACAGATTGTAGTTTCAGACTTCATACACTTCAGGAAAATGCATGCTAATGCAAAACCTGTTATTGTATCACCTTTATAGGTTTGTAAGGCCAGTAGTTATCAATGGTCCCTATATGTAGGCCTATGTCCCCAAAGTACTTATGGCTTTGTTCAGATGTCTGGCTCTAGAAAGTCGGGAGGTATGGTGCCTAGTAGGACAGCAGATACCTGAAGATCAGTGTACTGCCATGTTATAAAAGGTTGCCAACTTACCATGTCAGCAGTGACAATATGTCTCTAGTTAACATCCATACCCTGGAATGACAGATTGTCACAGAAGGAGCACAAGTATGCCTTGTATATCTGTTCTGTTTGTCCTAACACTGCATCTGCCTGCCAACTATTTGCAAAACAAGAAACGGTCATGTCAAAACAACAACGGCAGACAGTGAGGAAGCAGATGTCATACACATAAGAGAAAACAAGCAAATACCAAACCGGTCTCCCAACTGTCTATATTTGGCAGAACAGTATTAACACCGTGTCTCCATGTGTGGGCCTTTCTCTGACTGTCATATATGGGCCTGTCCAGATGTCACCCTGTGATGGTTTGACAGCTAGGCCAACATGTAGCCTCATAATAATATATATTAATACAAACCGTCTTGAGGACCACAACAAATGTAGTGGTACAATGATGGACAACCTGCTAAATAGGTACACTCAGAGGTGTGAAGTCCACAACCTTGTGTGTGATGTTACAGCATTTACCCCACTTACATCAGAATTACAAATACATAACAGCAGCCACTATGGGCAAAGCCTGTGACTGGACTACAGAAGGACAAAGAGACACATATAAGGAGAAGGGGAACCACTGAATAGACAAATGGAGAATGTGCACACCAGAACAAATTGTGCAGTAACATGGGTGCCATGCAGTGTATGGAGTCAATAAACATCACTTGCAAATACACAACACACACCCATGTAAGTGGAAGTCCGCAACAAAACAAAAACCCAAACAAAGGACACCCCAGAGGCAAAAACACATGAGAACTCCACAAACCTACACACCACAGACCATGCAAACTCCACACACCAGGGTCTTGCAAATACTAAGGCCTTACCCCAAACTCCAAACACCTACCCTGCAGAGATAGGCTATCAGCACTGTCCCTCTACCCCATTCCATACAGACTTTGCTGAGGTGACCCCGGTCTGGCATACAAAACAATCCAGACCCTGCCTTGATGGGACTGTTGCATACCTGGAAGTCAAGGTCCACTCATTCAACATGTAGGTGCAGCATCAACAAGGTCTGCAATATCAGTACGGCTTGTTAGTGTGACAGATATGTGTCCCATACACTCCCCCATCTGTAGAATTACACTCCCTGTCCACATCAAGCCAAGTGCCTCAATATCCTTAATGATGTGCTCCCTGTATAAGTGCATGGGAAACACAAAATACAGTCCTATGATTCCACCTGTGTCCCTGCTGGACAGGGGCTCTGTGTGCTGACAAGTCTTAATGTGGGTTACACTCCCATCTGTGTGGGTTATAAGGGCTTCATGGCCAATACCCTACTAATCCATAACAACCTATCAACCTATACACAACTGTTTGTAAAAAGTCTGGCAGATCAGGTTCTGACAAGCACAAAATCCAAAGCACGATGATGTAAAACAATTTTTTTTAATGTAGAAAGAATATAAAAAATGTAAATGCTTTCATTTAGAACCGTGTGAACTTCTTAGTATACATCATCGTGCTTTGGATTTTGTGCTTGTCGGAAACTGATCTGCCAGACTTTTTACATTTTATACACCACTGTCTGTCAGTGGTTCACCACATTACTCTGTACTGCTCTGCCACTGGCATACCTGGAAGTCACAGTGCTATGTGGAATATGCTACACATGTCTAAACCACCCTGTAGGTTGCAGCCCATGTTTGACAAGGTGTAACCTGTGATGACAACTGAAACAGTTAAAAGAGGTCCCAGAATTGTAGGACAAGAAACATGTCATACAGGTCTGTACTGATTCTATAGGGAAGTGATTGCACATCAGAAGCACCTTAATGGCATGATAAATACTGTAAGTGAAGGTAATGTCACACAAATAAGGTGTCATACTAGCATACCAGAGGACATCATGTGTGTTGCACTTGCTATGGGCATGCTATGTGCTGCCAACTGTCACATTACTACAATTTGTGTCACACACTCCACAATTGATAATGTCACACAAACATTGCATGTTGCCTATGTGTCTGCAATATGTAGATATGAGAAGGCCCTGTGACTACTGTGTGCACAAAAGATAAGTGAATCTGTTGGTGTGAAAGTCATGGCTAGGCTTGTGAGGGACCTAGTGCCAGTACTCCAGTAACTTCCTCTGTATGTATGAGCCTGTGGTACTACAGAACACTGAGATGACATGTATGAAGGCTAGCTGGCTGTGACAAGGGATATGTATGTAAGGTCCCACTGTCTGCCAGCAGTGTCCCTCATACACTGTTGCAGGCATACACACATGGTAAACATGTACATATACATATGTACCTTGGCTATGAAATGGTCAATGATTTTTCCACCCTGCCATACTCCCCGTTGGTAATGTTGGCAGGGCCACAGCCTGCAGACACACAGACACCTGGAACAAAAACAGAATACAGCATGTCAGACTACATTCAGTCAGTGGTGCTAATGTCAATAATGCATCATGGCTGAAAAGGTATATACACTTTGATGAGTGCCCATAACAAATGCCGGCAGACAGCACCTTACACAGCATTACATAGCTACACTGTACTATATTCACCCTGTGCATCAGACTCATATTAGCATGTCCCTGCTTTGATGGTACAGATGACAGAGATGTGGCACAGGTATCATCATATGCACAGGGTGCAGTGTGGGTTTGCCAGAGGCCTAGGCTGGACCATACAGTTGACATCATGTGTGTGTGTTTGGAGGGGTGTTCTCTAAATGGGCTGTTCAGATTTGCTGTGTGTGTGTGTGTCTGATCGTGACCTGCCTGTGATAGAGATGTGTGTGTGTTTGTATGCACACAGTCATGCCACATGGCTTCCCTACACAGGGGGTATGTTGGACAGCTGTGAACTGTATAGGGCAAGGTGTACAGTTCACCATCTCCGGTCACGGACATGGAAGCTGGCTCTGCCAGGGGTCTCACTGGCACCACCAGGCCCAAGGCCAAATGCGGTACTACTCCCTGATGGTGACTACTGACTGTTGGATTCATGTCCCTAACAGGACTGGCCAGGGCCACATGCCCATGGCCTGTTCCATTGTAGTGTGGACAGCACCACCCTTTGGTAGTGCTGATGGTATTGCCACTACAGGAGTGTGAATGTGCACAGCCTCGTGGAGCCTCAGCTGATCTTGGTGCTGACCTACATCCACATGGCCAATGCCCATCCCCCACCACACACTCCAGAACAGATATTCCACGGTCGAGGAGTGCCAATGTCTTACCCCACCATCTCTCCATGACCTCACTATTGTAACATGTGGCCTCAGCAAGGGCATGTAGGTCGTCATGCATGGCAGGAAGTGTTACATCCAAGACCCTGAGTATCTGTCTGGGGTTGCAGTCAGTGCATGCCTGTGTCTCCATGACAGTCAGAAACATGTGTCTGGTGACACCTGCTGTGGCACTTGTGACAGGGGCTTTACAGACAGCAATCCTCCTTCAATCACCCCTGTCCATCTGCCTGTGTGGGACCTCATCTGCTCTCTGGCTATGGATAGTGTCTACACTTACACTTGCCATAGTCACCACACTAGCCTGTTCCATACCACCACCCACCAACTGTCCATTTTCTGTGGCTGCTGGGTACTGTATTGGCATTATGACTGTGTGTGGGGACATTGTGGCTGACAGTGAGATGCCAACAGATGGCACAGATTCACCCTCAAGAACCCCACCTGTGTCTCACTATGACCACCATCCTTGTTAGAGTCCACAGAGACACTGACATCAGGTTCTGAGCGGGAGGGACCCTGACCCTCATGCTCACCTGTGAGGGGAAGACAACGTATGTAAATTTGTAAATTAATAGCTATAAAGTTTGCTGGTACACACACACACACACACACACACACACACACACACACACACACACACACACACATGTGAGGTGGCACAAAGGCATTACACAGACCTCACAATATCCGAATGGTGACATGCACAACACACAGACCACAACATACACAGTCTGGACAGACCCTCAACATCATGCAGTGCAGCCATTTTCACTTAATATTACTACTAATATACACCTCTGGGATACATGAGTAGTGTTAGTAGGTGATGGGCCTTCACCTAGCACACACTGGTCCCATGTACACATTACTGCTGTTTAACTGTATAGCACAGTGGCAGCTCCTATAGAACATATCTCTCAACTGTACATATATTCACAGAATGTCTAGAGTTTTGCCTCACATTTTTTGTCTGTTCCTCATAAATTCTGTGTTTTATCTGACAAATAACTGTCATGATCTGAGGACTGAAGTCACCAAATATTGGCATACATTTCAGTTTTATATTTCAAATCCTGCAGTAAATGTATGTTAAAATAAATCCTATTACTCTAGCAACTTTCTAAGCTTATAAGGATAATATTTAAAATATGTCCCTATTTTTGGGCCTTTGTCCCCCAATTTTTTCAGGCTTTTCCAGAATTTTTGCACTGACAGGTTATGAGGTATTGTACAGAAATGTTACATCTCCTGCAAATAGGCCCCTGTGCTGACCACTGTGATGCAATGCAGTGAACCCCACCACAAGTGAACATGCACATATCACAATATGGCTAAGAGTAACAGTTGTGTGCATGGTAAAATGCATGCCTTCAACATGCCTAGGGTATTGGTGAGCCACAACAGGACATTTCCATACTCACCAGCTCCAGGCTGCTGTTCCACATCCAGATCAGAGGAACCTATGTAGGTGTAGGGGAGAGGTATTTTCAGCAGACTCACATGTGGCATTGGTGCAGGATGAATGCTGAATTTCTGCACATGTACAGTGCAAGCTCTGATACTACACAGTATTCTGTCATTCACCATAGATGTGCACTTCTGTGCATTACAAAACCCCACCCACAAATGCATTTTGGTCTGACATATGCTTCTATTTACTCTAAAGATGCCAATATGGCTGCTACAGTAGTCATTTGATGTCCACTGGGGCCTTACCTGAATGCTTTCCGCCTGTTGTCTGGGTGCCATCCACCTCTGCGATGTGGGTGTGTTGAGGTTGATGGTGTGCGGTGGCTGCCCCAAGGTTGGCTAGGGGCTCCTTAGTAGGTGTCAGTGGGGTGTGTGTAGCAGGACCCTCACCTGTGGCTGAACGGTCCCTGGCCACAACAGCAGCCCCTCACTAGGCATGGTGGATTAGGTCAGTTGCCCTGTATCTGACCTGCTCTTAGGTACGGTCATGCTGACCCACACTGTTTGCCCTGGTGACAAGGTCATCTCACATGGCAGTCTGTTCCTGTAACTGCTGTCGGCTACAGCCAAACATGATCCTGTGGTATTGTATAATGGTTTCAATGATTTCTGTCGTCTCAGCCTCACTGTAGGGTGGGTGTCTACCATACTGCATTTCACCTAGAAAACATAAAGAGGGAAACGCATCACAGGACCTTATAGATTGATCAACATTATTTACAGAACCTGCACATCAACATTGACTAGCACTAGCCACCACTTACAACCACATCATAGCCCTGTCATCTATCAGCACAGTATGAGCTTGCATTGCACTCCTGGTCCTGATGTGTCATGTTCCCCCCAATGAGGGCCAGTAATTTGCATAATCTTCCATTTATCATTCACATTTGTGTAGAGGAATGACAGTGGCTGTCTTCCATGCAGATGGGATGTTGCTGGTGCTCAGGCTTTGTTTGACTACAGTGTGTAATGGAGCTGAGGATGCAGACAGGAATGTTATCAGGTCCCATGGAGACTTAATTTTGTTGCCGTTGAATAGGCATTATGGACCTACTCCCTGATGGTGAGGGGAGAGGGGCGGATGCTCTGCATATCCACCTATAATGATGGGGGGACATGCGGGTGATGTTTTCACTGAACCTGTGTGCAGCAGGTTGGCTATAACTATAGCATGTGTGTATGTGGTGTGTTACCACCAGTACAGGGTGGGTTGGATTGTTGCCTCTGAGACTGAAGACATATGTGAAGAAGGCCTTGTGATCGGCCTTGTTGGATATGTCCAATTTGTACTCATAGTTAGCCTTACAGTGATTCACCTGTGACCTAATATGCTTGTTCAGACAAAGGTGAAATTGCTTCCAGTTTGGTGCCTGCTCCTATTTGGCCCTGTACAGCCAATATATTGACCTAGCATGTGGTTTGTGTATTGCTGCTGTCCACCAAAGGCAATTACTCTACCTTAGTGGAGGCGTGTTTTACAAGTCAGGTATTGCTGAGTCCATACAGCTATGTAGGTGCTCATATAGATGTTTGTTGTGGGCATGTTACAAAGTCATAATACAGCTGGACACTTGTCCAGTTTCAACCTGGTAATCATGATTATTCTAGTACTCATTTCTGTGTCATGGCAATGCAACAACCTGTAGCTGTAGACATTTACAGTGGATATAAAAGTGTACACACCCCTGTTAAAATGCCAGGGTTTTGTGATATAAAAAATGAGACCACAATAAATTATTTCAAAACTTTTCCCACCTTTAATGTGACCTATAACCTTTACAAGTCAATTGAAAAACAAACAAATCTGTTAGGGGAAAACATAAAAAATAAAAAAAAATGTACAACAAGCTGGTTGCATAAGTGTGCACAACCTTAAACTAATACTTTGTTGAAGCACCTTTTGATTTAATTACAGCATTCAGTCTTCTTGGGTGCACACCTGCCATCAATTAAAGATACTCTGATTAACCCCAAACAACATTCAACTGTCCTAGTAGGATTTTCCTGACATTTACTCAGTTGCCTGCTACAGCAAAAGTCATGATTCACAGAGATCTTACAAACATCAAAGGGATCTCTTTGTTGAAAGGTATTAGTCAGGAGAAGAGTACAAAAAAATTTCCACAGCATTGTATATACCATGAAACACAGTGAAGATAGTCATCAAAAAGTGGAGAAAATATGGGACAACAATGGTGTTGCAAAGAATTGGATGTCCTAATAAAACTGATGAAAAGACAAGACAAAAACTGGTCAGAGAGGCTGCCAAGACATCTACAGCAACACTGAAGGAGCTGCAGAAATTTCTGGCAAGTACTGGTTGTGTACTACATGTGACAACAATCTCCCATATTCTCCATATGTCTGGTCTATGAGGAAGGGTTGCAAGACGGAAGCCTTTTCTTACACAGAAAAACATCCAGGCATGGCTAAAATTTGCAAAACAATACATCATGTCTCCCAAAAGCATGTGGAAAAATGAGTTATGGTCTGATGAGACCAAGGGTGAACTTTAAGGCCACAATTCCAAAAGGTAAATATGGTGCAAAAACAATACTTCACTTCACCAAAAGAATACCATCCCCATGTTGAAGCATGGTGGTGGCAGTATCATGCTTTGGGTTGCTTTTCTTCAGCTGGAACTGGGTCTTTAGCCAAGTTGGAGGGAATTATGAACAATGCCAAATACCAGTCATTTCTGGCCCAAAATTTTCAGGTGACATCTGCTAGAAAGATGAAGAAGAATTTCACTTTCAACATGACAATGACCCCACGCATACATCCAAATCAACAAAAGAATGGCTTCACCAGAAGAAAATTAAGGTTTTGGAATGGCCCAGCCAGAGCCCAGACTTAACTCTAATAGAAAATCTATAAAGTGACCTGAATAGGGCTGTGCACAAGAGATGCCCTTGCAATCTGTAATATTTTGAGTGCTTTTGCAAGGAAGAGTGGGTAAATATTGTCAAGTCAAGATGTGCCATGCTGAAAGAATCTTGCCCAAGAAGACTGAATGCTGTAATTAAATCAAAAGGTGCTTCAACAAAGTATTAATTTAAGGGTATGTACAGTTATGCAACCAGCTTATTGTACTTTTTTGTTTTGTTTTGTTTTATATATATTTTTCCCCAACAGCTTTGTTTGTTTTTCAATTGAATTGTACAGGTTATAAGTCACATTAAAGGTGGTAAAATTTTGAAATGATTTATTGTGGTCTCATTCTTTTATATCACAAAAACCTGGCATTGATAGGCATGTGTATACTTTTTATATCCACTGTATGTCTGTTTGATGAACTGAAACTAAGATTACACACATGTACAACATGTACAACTTATTTACCTGATGTTTTGCAACTCATGTCTGTTGTTTTGAGGCTTCCAGCTACACCTACTAATACATACATGTGCACAGATTATACCTGATATACATTTCTGTTTTGTCAGTATGGAACACTGTATTTACACTCTTGTTGCTCAGTCATACCTCTCCACCTGTTAGAGCAGGACATCTGGACGACGGCACACATAAATGGGGACAATGGCCCAAAAATAGTGAAACTCTATTAATATTGCTGTAACACACTTAAGTCAGTTGATAACACAGTAGGCTTTGCATTCACAGTAATACCCTGGAGGATATGACATCTGACATTCATATGTACGCTATTATGTTCTTATGTCAGTCTTCCCAGATTTGCCAATGATTTGCCAGAAAGTGACTTCAAATATGAGGCACACATGTGGTCAGTGTGCAGAACACTGGACAGTTGAAAGGTATGAGCTCAGTATATCACATGCAGTTCAACACACACTTCTGCGACAGTTGTTTACTATGCACATACCCTATATAGGTCTCTTAGATTTGTAAGACAAGCATTTGTATCATAGTGGTATTCACAAGTGACATATGGATATTTACAACATCCCAGTAGCTGGCCTGGCAGGGTCACAGTCAGTATTGTGCAACAGACACTCCAGTAGTAGTCATGTGTGAGTTGACCTTTCCTGGGGTGACTCAGGGGCCAGAGCTGTGATCTATGTCATTGCAGAAAGAGCCAAATGTGATGCCATAGATGCTGAACAACAATATATCAGTTCAGCAAGTCTTGTTGAGACATATTGTTTAACTTCCTATTCCCCATTATTGCATATCCCCTTCTGCATTCCATTACATGCTTACTTGTTTGACATACCTGTTTTTTTTTCCAGTATTCCTGACATTTCTCACTTTCTCTGTGTCATATCTTGTACAGGAAAAGACCTGTTTTGCATAGGCAGCAGTTTGCCTTTTGTAGGTAATGCTCATAAGCAGGTGCTGGCCCGTGCACCAATTGATGTCCCCAACTTGCTAATTGCATGGATAACAGCTGTGTTGTTATTCCAATAGCCAATGGCATGGCAACACAGTCCTAAAGTACTTCATGTAAGCGTTGCCTCTTTTCCTTGCCTGTGAGGAGGCATCATGGAGGTGTGTGAGCTACAGCATCATGGAGGGTAGTTAGAAATACCTCTTACAACAAGACATGTGGAGACAGCCAAACAAAATGGGGGAAGAAGTTCAAACTTAGGGACAGAATGTAAATATTGCTGTTATACAGTTGGAATAATGCTAGTTTAACTAGGTTTGTCTGGACATACATTGCGTGACTTCAAGTCTGACAGTGTTATGTAGATGTCATAACTCTTAACTGAATGGCTATCCACAGAATGCAAAGATGTTTGTCTCTTATGTTTGGTCTGTTATTCAGACAGTTTTTGTCCTTGGCAAATCAATAGGATACTCTGGGGATTGCAGTCAGTAAATGCTGACAGCCATTTGTGTTTCTGACTTCATAGCCCTCAGAAAAGTTATGTTACAACAAATCCTGTAGCACCAGCAACTTTTTCAGTTTATAACAGCAATATTCTAAATATGCCCCTGGTTTTGGGCCTCTGTCCCACAATTATGTCAGGCTTTGCCCAGATGTCTTGCATAAAGAGGTTCAGAGGTATGGTATATCATTATTTAGTGCCTTCATTCCTGATATCATTCCAGTGATTTAGCAGAATCCCAGGCATGTTATGAGACAGCGGCCATAAATATGGTCCCACACCCTGGACATTTTGTGGAATTCTGTACAGCTGAGAGTCATGTATGTCTGGCCATTGTTACTAGACTGTCAAGACTGTGTAGCAGTATAGTGTGTAAATGTTTGTTGGGCTAAATAGAGAGAGGGAAGATGTGAGCATCATAGATCCTTTTCTGTTTGACTATGCATGCTGCTACAGCTGCTAGTGGTCTATCAGCTGTATATGTTTGTAGGGGCAGACTGAGAAATGTCCTGTAGCACCTCAGGATTCCCAGTACACTGTGTCTTGGGGCAGTATGTGTAGGTGTAATGTTTGACTGGCAATCAGGATATGTTTGTTGAAACAGTCGTTATACGCTAGAGTTCTGTTGGGGTACTGGTATGTTGCTGTGACAGTGGTGCAAATGATTGTGGGTGGACAATTTTTCACTGATGTCTGTTTTTCCCTATGGTTACATCCATGTAATGCATGCTATATTTGCAAATGCATGTGTAATTCCCCAAAGCTGATATGGGGTGGTGTTGTGCTGGTCTGTGTGACCGTATCTCAGAAGGTGCTGGGTGACATGGTTGGCAGTTCTCAGTGTTTTTCCCTTCTGTTACATGACTGCAGACATACCTCTCCACTGTCCAGATTTCTATACACTGTCCAGATGCATAGCAGATATTTTTGGTCTGTTTTCTGTAACAGTTGTGGTTGTCCAACAAATCACTGGGATGATGTGAGCATTGACATCACTACATGATGAAAATCATTTGTGTTTCAGACCTGAAATCTATCAGAAAATATATGTTAAAACAAACTGTGATACTGTAGCAAACATCTAAGCTTATAACAGCCGTATTTCAAATATGTCACTATTGTTTGGCCTTTATCCCCCCACTTTGTCAGGCATTTTGCAGATGTCTTGCAGTAAGAGGTTGAGTATATATATATATATATATATATATATATATATATATATATATATATATATATATATATATACATATGGGATCCGGACACATGCTAGACTAGCATATGTCCGAATCACAAAACATCGAACACACATACATGAAAGCGCTTAACATTGACAAGTGCTTCCATGTATGTATGCCTGTTTTGTAGTGTGTGTCTGTTTTGTAGATCGGACTACAATGCAGGTAAGGGAAAATTCCCTTTTCCCCACTGTAGTACAATCTCGGAGTGAGAATAATAAAGTAGGGGGGATGTGGGGGTTGCAGTGGGGCGAAGCCCTCTAGCAGAAATGTAGATTTTTTTTTTGAGCTACACATACACGGAAGCACTTTTCGATGTTAAGCACTTTCGTGTATGTGTGTTCGATGTTTTGTGATTCGGACATATGCTAGTTGAGCATGTGTCCTAGACCCATATACATATATCTATCTATATATATCTATCTATATATATATATATATATATATATATATATATATATATATATATATATATATATGTGTGTGTGTGTGTGTATATATATATATATATATCTATATATATATATATATATATATATATATATATGGATATATATATATATATATATATATATATATATATATATATGTATATATATATATATATATATATATATATATTATATATATATGCATAAATATATATAAATAGATAGATATATACTGTGTATATGTATATTTATATATACATATATATATATATATATATACATAGATATATATATATATGTATAGATATACATAGATAGATAGATATATTGTGTGTGTGTATAAATATATATATATATATATATATATATATATATATATATGTATATATATATATATATATATATATATATATATATATATATATATATATATATCTATAGTATGTATATATAAATATATATATATGTATATAACAGTACTAATTCCACAGGTGTTTCCCTAATTTTGGATGACCATCCTGCATGATATATTTACTGAAGCATTTCTAATTCTCTCAACTCATGTGGAGTAGTGGTAACTGCTGTGGCTGGAATGCACAGATTCCTGAATTTAAGGCTTGCCAGGGATGTGTATTTTTCCCTTATGTCAAATGACTTTAGTACATGATATGTTTGTAAAAGCATTGCAAGTGCACACAGCTCAGATGGTGTTGTGGTACATTACTGTGATTGTATTGCCCAGCATACTGGGTTTGCGACTTGGTAGGGCTGATTAATTTGTGCTGAGCAGAACATGGGCTGATGGAGACGGAGTGATTAAAGCTAATTTTGAATAAAGCAAAGAAAAAAGGGTGATAGTGAAGTGGTGAAATGGGGGCAAGAAGGGGGTAAAACATTAGGAAAAGCAGCTAGGGATGTGCAGGATGGGTGTAGGTAAGGACCATATCTCTGCATTTCTTCTGCAGCAACAGCTGTGACTGATGTGGATAATGTGGAATTTACAGCCTCACACCCCACAGGGAGGGGTGCTGGCAACATACATTTGTAGAGTAATTTGGTTGTAGAATGCTTTATGTCACTGCACATGATGGCGAAATGTAGAGCTATGTATGGGGCAATGATTTGTTTGTGGGACAGATGCCCATTTTTTTAAGGTGAGCGTGCGATGTTGGGGAAGGGCTGTAGGTATGTTTGGGGAGGTAGGTTGGGTAGGATAGGTTGCATTTGCAGACAGGCAAGACACACAAGACAGCAGGCGGGGTGGTATATGACACATGAGGGGAGTAAATGCCTTGGACAAGGAGGGTGGTTAGGAATCAGGGGCCCATGAGCCTCAAATGGATACAGTGGGACTAAGGTCACAACCCATGGGCAGTCACCACTGCATCTTCATGGCCACAAATGTGGCTATGCTGGGGGCTGGAAAACAGGGGCATCCTGCTCCTCCAGGTGCACCTGGCGGCACTCCATCTGGCGCAGCTATCCATACAATTCGGAACAGATGACGCTGTGCACCATACCCCAGAACATGTTGCAGGTGACAGGCTCCTCTCAGTGCTCAGGGGTGGGATGGGCCCCATCCCCTGAGGTGGTTCCACTCAAAGGTGGTGCAGGACCAGCAGAGGAGAATTTTCCAGGTTGGTTCCCAGATATGCTGGGGCCCAGTGTCATGGCCAGTTGAGGCAGGACAGGCAAATCTGCTGGGATCTGCCTTCCCAAATGTGCTATGGTGTTTTGGCTTTCCAAGATATATTGGTTAGTTATGAACAAAACATTTCAAAATTAGTTATAACAGCATGCATGGGTGTTCCTATTTACCCAAACCAACAGATCTGAAACAGTTGCATAGCAAACAGAACACATGCATAAATGGAACAACAGTAAGCATTTTAACAGCATGCAAGTTACATTGACAGCAACAGACCACCACTAATGGTATTTGAACAAGGTATATTAATATGCAACCAATTAAATATATGGTTTGGGTTGATTGGAACACCCATGCATGCTGTTATAACTAATTTTGTAATGTTTTGTTCAAGACTAATCAATATATCTTGGATAACCTCAACACCATAGCACATTTGGGAAGGCAGATCCCGGCAGATCCACTTGTCTCACCTCATCTGGCCATGGTACTGGTCCCCAGTATGTCTGGGACCCACCCTGGAATTTCCTCATCTGCTGGTTAGGCACCACCTTCGGGTGGAACCATCTCAGGTGATGGGGCCCATCCCCTGGGCACAGGCATGGAGAGAAGCCTGTCACCCATTGCAAATTCCAGGATATGGTGCACAGCATCATCCACTCTGAGTTGGATGGATGGCTGCACCAGATGTAGGGTTACCTGGTACACCTGGAGGGGCAGGCTGCCCCTGTTGGACATCCCCCAGCACAGCCATCTTTGGGGCCATGAAGGTGCAGTGGTGACTGCCCAAGATGGGACCTCACTCCCACTGTATACATTTGGGGGCTCATGGGTCATTGATTCCCAACTACCCCCCATCAAAGGTGTTTACCCAATCACGTGTCATATACTGCCCCTGTCTGCTGTCTTGTCTGTCTGCTAATGCAACCTATCCTATCCAACCTACCTCCCCAAACATACCTACAGCCCTTCCCCAACATCCTACTCTCACTTTAAAAAAAAAAGGGAATCTGTCCCGCAAAAAAAATCATTGCCCCATATATAGCTCTACATTTTGCACCATGTACAGTGAAATTAGTCAATCTACCCACACATTATTCTACAAATGTCTGTCGCCAACACCCTTCCCTGTGGGGTGTGAGGCTGTAAATTTGAAATTCTATACATTACTTACATCTGTTGCTGGAGAAAACATGTAGAGCTATGGTCCTTTCCTACACTCTTCTTGCATATTCCTAGCTGGTTTTCCTAATGTTTTACCCCTGCTTGCCCCGATTTTACCACTTTCCTATCACCCTTTTTTCCTTTTCTTTAATTAAACTTAGCAAAAGTGTAAGTGGGAGTAATTGCTGCTAAGCAAAGCTAAGAGGACTTAACCATCTGTTACCATCACTTAGCTTCACACAAAACTGTGCAAACCCACTTACAACTGCTTAAAAGTGCTTTAATCACTCTGTCTCCATCAGCCCTTGTTCTTCCAGCAACAAAATAACCAGCCCTGCCAAGTCTCAAACCCAGGGCGCTGTGCACTACAATCATGGCAACATAATACTACACCATCTGAGCTATGAGGATTTGCAATGCTTTTGCAAACATATCCTGCATTACGGTCATTTAACATTAATGAAAAAATCATCACTACCAAGTGTTGAACCCAGGACCCTGTGCAATACAATCACAATAATGTATCTCTACACCATCCAAACTGTAGAGATTTGTAATGCTTTTACAAACATATCATGCACTACAGTCATTTAACATAAGGGAAAAATACATATCCATAGTACTGTTATATCTATGTATATATCTATCTCTCTCTCTCTCTCTATATATATATATATATATATATATATATATATATATATATATAAATACACACACATATATATATATATATATATATATATATATATATATACACACACACACACACACACACACACACACACACACACACACACACACACACACACACACACACACACACACACACACACACAAATATTTATATAAACACACACACACACACACACACATATATATATATATATATATATATATATATATATATATATATATATATATATATATTTATACACATACACTCAACCTCTTACTGCAAGACATCTGCAAAAAGCCTGACAAAGTGGGGTGATAAAGGGCAAACAATAGTGACATATTTGAAATATGTATGTTATAAGAGTAGAAGTCTGCTAGAGTAGCATGGTTTGTTTTAACATATATTTTCTGACTGATTTCAGATCTGAAACACACAATTGTCATCATATACTGATGTCAATGCTCACATCATCCCAGTGATTTGTCAGAAACCCACAACTGGTATGAGGAACAGACCAAACATATGAACCACTCATCTGGACAGTGTATAGATAGTGTATAGACATCTGGACAGTGGAGAAGTATGACCACAGTCATGCACCAGAAGGGAAAAAATACTGAGAGCTGCCAACCATTTCACCCAGCACCTTCTGAATTACAGTCAGACCACTACCCCAAATCAGCTCTGGGGAATTACTCATGCATTCGCAAATATATCGTGCACTACAGGGATGTAACTATAGGGAAAAGCAGACATCAGTGAGAAATTGCACACCCACAACTGTTCGCACCACAGTCACAGCAGCATACCAGTACCCCAACTGAACCCTAGAGTATAATGACTGTCTGAACAAACATATCCTGATTGCCAGTCACACACTACACCAACATATTCTGCCCCAGGTCACAGTCTACTGGAAATCCTGAGGTGTTACAAGGCATTTCTCAGTCTGCCCCTAAAAACATATACACCTGATAGACTATCAGCAACTGTAGCAGCATGCACAGTCAGATAGAAAATGACCTATGACACTCACATCTGCCACTCTCCCTACTCATCCAACAAACAATTGCACACTACACTGCTACACAATCTTGACAGTCTGTTAACAATAGCCAGACACAACTCTCAACTGTACAGATTTTCACAGAATGTCCAGGGTGTGGGACCATATTTATGGCACTGCTACATACTGGGAGTCTGCTAAGTTACTGGGATGATATCGGGAGTGACATCACTAAATCATGATATACCATACCTCTGAATGTCTTACTGCAAGACATCTGGACAAAGGCTGACATACTTGGGGGACAGGAGGCCGAAAAGAGGGACATATCTCACATAATGGTGCTACAAACTGAAGCAGTTGCTGGTGTTCATAGGTAAGTACCAGGCTATCAGCCCTAGGGCCTATACACGTCTAGCCAAATGAGTTCCCTGGCTTTCGCCACCCAAGAAAATTATTTTCCTGTGCCCCTGTTGAGCAGAGCTGCAGCAGTGATTCCCATGGTGAATTTCTTATTACCCATCCAATTGTCAATATTTCTCTTAAATAGGGCTAATGAGGAACTTTGCTTGACATGAATGGGCAGCCTATACCAGAGCATGGGAAGTCTCTGGGACAGGAATCTGTCACTCCAGCATGTTCTGTTTATTGTGGTGACAAGGTTTATGTCCCTGGAGCATGTGGCTCAGAGAGATTGGGATTTCTTTATGTGTAGCACATCCATCAGGTCTGGGTTAGACATGACTTAGTACGTTAGGCAGAGGTCACCTTAGAGTAGGCGATATGCGATGGAGTAGAGCTGGAGTTTTTTTTGAGACAGTCGGTGTATAACATCTGTTTCAGGCTGGTAATCCTCTTAGTGAGATATTTCTGTGGCGTTTCCAGCTGTTGCAGATGTCTTGCGAGGTACATGCCAAATGGGGCATTGTACTCTATGATGGGTCTAATAAGGGATGAGTACAGAGGAACGATGACCTCTCTTTGTCTGGAGGAGAATCCCTTTGTGATGATGTGTGCCACGTAGAAGGATTTCCTGACTACTGTGGTTATCAAAGGAGAGACAACTGTCCACCTTTGTCCCAAGGTCACTTATCATACTTTCGGTGTTTAGTAGGCTACCACCTATGTGGTAGTTCATGCTATGGTATTTTTCCCAAAGGGGATGACAATGCACTTCTTGGCATTGAGCTTTAGGCCATGACTTTGATACCAAGCATGAGTCTCAGTGAGGCCTCTCTGTAGAATGTCCACATCCTTAGATGAATCGATTATGGCTCCGAGTTTGCAGTCATCTGCAAATTTCATTAGCCAGAGACCAGCTGTATTTGCCTGGATGTCAGAGAAGTAGATACCGAACAGGAGAGGACCCAGGACCGAACCCTGTGGTACTCTGCTTGTCACTGCTCTGAAGTCGGATTCGGAGTCGGCTATTTTCACTGTGTGGGTTCCCTCAGTGAGCCAGTTGGTCACCCATTTTGTGACATAGGGATTTATGCCTAGTCCACTGAGTTTATCTATAATACCATAGTGGGGGATGGTGTTGAAAGCCTTGTCAAGGTCAAAATATGCTGTGTGCACTACCATACCCTCATCTATGGCTCTAGTGACTGCTTTGAAAAAGTCAATCTGGTTTAGGAGGCATGATCTACCCTTTACAAACCCAAACTGAGTGGGGTCCAGAGTTTGGAGTTTACCTATGTCTTTGTTTATAAGCTCTAGGATGATGTGTTCCTTGGCCTTGTAGACCAGGCGTGTCAGGCTAATGGGGCGGTATTTCCTGGGGTCTGTGGTGGCACCCAGTTTGTTGAGTGGGATAACTGTCACTGGGAACCACTCCTTAGGCACAAAGCCTGAAGTGAGGCTATGGTTGAACATGGTACTTTGGTGGGGTGCCAGTTCGTTCTGTAGTTTATGCAGAACGCAGCCTGGGGTGTTGTCAGGTCCCATAGATGCTGTGTTCTTGGCTTTGGAGAGTGCGGTCTTCATCTGTGTGGCTGTGATTTCAGGGGCTTTGCAATCCTCTAATATGGGGATCTGCCCTTTTGGGGGTGGGGTTGAAGTTAGCACTGAACCGGTCTGCCAGGATCTTGGCAATATCAGTTGGTTCGGTAAATCTAGTGCCATTATGCTGTAGTTCAGAGCAGATCTGAGTGTTGCCATTAGAGATTCTTGACATAGCTGTAGAAGGTTTTTTGGTTGTCTTTAGAATCCAAGGTGATTTTATTTTTGTAACTAGCTTTGGAGGATTTTATGAGGGATCTCAGCTTCTTGTCAAAAAGAAGTGTAATATTTGTATGTAGTTTATATTGTTTTAACATATTTATTTAGATAAGTATTTTATGGGTAAAATTTTTAAGTATTTAAGAAATTTACAATTGAAAATGCTGCATTTTTTTCTGTACTTCCAGTGTGTTGTCTGTGTGAAAAGTTCTAGTATTTAGCTACTAGATGGTGCTAGTACATCATTTCAGATTAAGCTGCATTTAGTCAGATGTTTTTATTTTAAAAGGTATTTAAACTAGATTTTATTGAATATTTGTATAAAAATATAGACATCTTTTAAGACTATTTGATGGTAGGTAGATAGATAATTTATGCTTTTATATAAATATTTGTTTTTATGGAAATGTTTACTGTATCTAAGTAAATTCAGCTTCTTTTATGATTGTTTTACACAAAATGGTAGATACTTAATGCCCTGCCTATGAAATTGGTTTTCCAATTAAGCAATCAGTATATATAGATAGATTGTTACTCAGTATGCTTTTTCCATCTGAAGAAGTCTGTTGGGAGACTAAAACACTGTTCATTACTCTATTAAAGTGTTAATGTGTATATATTGTGACCCGAAGGGTACTTCTAAGAAGTTTTATTATTTTTTTACCAAGTAGAGTGACTATTAAATACAATTTTATTGCATCCAGAAATTTTGTGGGCTTTTTCCAGGTGCTTAGAGTTTCTGAATTTGTTGTGATTTGAAGCACTGTAGCCCAGTTTTGCTTGCTGTAAACTTACAAACAGCCCAGAATTCAGCAAAATCTGTAAACCGGACTCTACTACCTCTAGAAAGGTAGGAAACGAGTACAGAGATAGGATTTTTTTTTTCAAAAGTTAGAGCAGATACAAGTAAAAAAAAACACTTTTAAAGCAGGAAAAGGCTATCCCACTTGAGTGTGTAGCCCTTTACAATTAAACAGATGAAAAAAACAATTAAAAACGATCAATTAAAGTGCAGCAATATAAGAATTCAAAAAACAGTTCAAATAAGTAGCACAGTTAATAAAAATGGTCAGAATAATGCTGCTAGCAAAAATAAGCAATAAAAAGCAAAACAGAGGTACTTAATCTACTCAAAGTCTCCCTTTTCTCTCTCTCTCTGCCTCTGTAGGACTCTGCAGGACACCCAGGTAGGCTCTTGCTGAGGGAATACATGTACAAAAACCACACAAACACGGGTTTTTAAACAGAAAGATGAAAGAAATAGAAGTAGCCCAAAACGGCCAATAAAATTACAGATTCTGAGCTGAAACCCCTCCTCCAGGTGACAGATAGGCTGCTTCAAAGCTCGCCACTCTCACTGATGAACAGAGAAGCTTATCTGTACCTCAGAAAGGTCTAAGCAACACAGAAACTTACAAACAGCCCAGAATTCAGCAAAATCTGAAAACCAGACTCTACTACCTCTAGAAAGGTGGGAAATGAGTATAGAGATAGGATTGTTTTGTTTGTTTTCAAATGTTAGAGCAGGTAAAAGTAAAAAAACACTTTTAAAGCAGGAAAAGGCTATCACACTTGAGTGTGTAGCCCTTTTCAATTAAACAGATGAAAAACACTTAAAATGATAAATTAAAGTGCAGCAATATAAGAATTCAAAAAAACAGTTCAAATAAGTACCACAGTTAATAAAAAAACAGTTGGGATAATGTGGCTAGCAAAAATAAGCCATAAAAAGCAAAACAGAGGTAATTAATCCACTCAAAGTTTCCGTTTTCTCTCCCTGCCACTGTTGTAGAATGTTTAGTGCTGGTAAAACTTTTGTGTGCTACAATAATTGCTACATGAAGTCTGGTAGAGTGCTAAACTAATAAGCTAGTAAAAGTGCAGGAGAGGAGAGAACTAGCAGATCTAATGGAAAATTGAAGAGCAGACTTTGGTACCACTCAGAAGCTTACTAACAGTCCTGGATACAGCAAATCTGTACCTGGACTAGACTAGATGCAGGAAAGGCAGGAACAGTGCAAATGTGGGCTTTTAAACCAGAAAGTTGAAAGAGATGGAAAAACTGCTCAAATGGCCAATAAACTTACAATTGCTGGGCCAGAAACCACTCCTCTTGTGGTAGATAGGCTACCTGGTGCTTACCACTGCCACTGATAAGCTAGAAGGCTTCCCTACAACACAGAAATGCTTTGGGGGCTCAGAAGCTTATAAACAGTCCTGGATGCAACAAGTCTGCATCTGGACTAGACTAGTTACATGAAATGTGAGAAATAAGCACAGATGAGGGATTTTAAACCTGAAAGTTGAAAGAGATGGAAAAAAATGCCCAAACGGCCAATAAACTACAATTTCTGGGCCAGAAACCACTCCTCTGGTAGATAGGCTACCTAGTGCTTACCACTCCCACTGATAAGCTAGAAGTCTTCCCTCCAACACAGAAAGGCTTGGGGGACTCAGAAGCTTACTAACAGTCCTGGATACATCAAATCTGTATCTGGACTAAACTAGTTACAGGAAATGCAGGAAGAAAGCTTAAATTTCTTCTTCAGAAAGGAGCTAAAACAGCACTAAAAAAAATACAAGTGCAGTACAAGCTAGCACACATGAGTGTGTAGCAGTATTAAAGCAAATACAGTTTAAATAAATGCAATTTATTCAAAATGTATTCTGGATTCAATTCAACTCTGAACAGTCACAAAGTGCCAAAAATAAAATTAACAGCTGAGAAGCACACTCAGTCAGAACACAAGGAGAGAGCTTTTTTTGTTAGTAAAGTGCAAATGGAGGAAGAAGGAGCAGAATATAATTCAAGGTTAAGAATCTAAGTGGGTTGGCTTTCTCAAATGTTCTCTCTGTATCAGATAGAATGAACACTAGACTGGGAGGAGTGTCCCTAATCAGTACAGTAGGAGCATGCAACTATAAGGCCACTAACTATAACAACACCACAGGAATAGTGTGGGTGGGAGGGAGAAAACCAGTTTCAGAACAGATGAAAAAACAGCAAACTAAGTCAGCAAATATATAAAATAATTCAGTCAGGCAAATATTAAGACAATGCAGAACCCTGAAAAGTTAAAGTGCCAAGGAATATACTTATCTGCATTATATTTCCAGATTGTTTGAGAAGCACTCCAGTCAGAACACAAGGAGACGGTTTGCTGTAACATAACATCCCTGAAGGATATAATGTCTGAAACACAAATTGATGTCAACATTTACTGACTTCACTCTCCAAATTATACTACTGATTTCGCAAAAACAGAAATTGCCTGAGGAATAGTCCAAATATAAGAGGCATACCTTTGGGCATTCTGCAGACATCTGAACAGCTGAGAGGTATGTCTGAGACATATCACTGTCAGACAACAAGTTCATGCAGAAAATGCATGTCCAGACAAACCCTGTTAATCTAGCTATCTTCTATGTGTATAACAGCAATACTTACTTACAATCTGTACTCAATTCTGGAACTTTGTCCCCCATTTTGTTGGGCTGTCTCCATATTTCTTGCTCTGAGAGATATTTCCACCTACCTTCTGTGAAGCTGTAACCCCATACCTCCATAATGTTCTCCTCACAGGCAAGGAAAAGGGGCAAGGCCCACATGAAGGACTTAATTATAACACTGTGTTGCTATGGCATTGGCTAATGGAAAGACAAAACAGCTGCTCTGGATGCAAGTAGCAAGTGAGAGACACCAATTGCTGCACATGCCATCACCTGCTCATGAGCATTACCTACAAAAGGCAGGTTGCTGCCTATGCAAAACAGGTCTGAACCCATCTACACAGAGACAGTCTATGACTACACAAATGTAAACATTAGCATTATTCTAAGGAAACACTCCAGCACTTTAATGGCATATCAATCAATTAAGCATATAATAGAATGCAGAAGGGTTATGCAATAATATGAAATAGGAAGTTAAACACTAGGTTGCAGCAAGACATGCAGGACTCAGATGTTGCTGTCTGGCACCTATGGCCATTCCTGCTGGCCCTGTCTGCAGTGACATACATCACAGCTCTGGCCGCTGAGTCACCACAGCAAAGGTCAACTCATGTATGACTACTCCTGGAGTGTCTGTTGTCCAGTACTGACTGTGACACTGCTAGGCCAGCGACCTGGGATGTTGTAAATATTCATATGTCACCTGTGAATGCTACTATGATACATATGCTTGTCTTACAAATGTAAGAGACTTATATACGGTATGTGCATAGCACACAACTGGCACAGAAGTGTATGTTGAACTGTATGTGATATACTGAACTCATACCTTGCAACTGTCCAGAGTTTTGCAGGCTGGCTGACCACATGTTTACCTCATATTTGTAGTTAATGCCTCATACAGTTGTATATTGTTTGGCAAATCACTGGCAACCCAGTAAAGACTGAAGTCATAACATAACATCATACATTTGAATGTCAGATGTCATATCCTGCGGACTATTCCTGTGAATGCGAAACTATCTTTGCTAGCAAATAAGTGTGTCACAGCTAGATTTATAAAGTGTCACAATTTTTTGGCCTTTGCCCACCATTGATGTGTGCCTTTGTGCAGATGTCTTGCTCTAACAGGAGCTAGGGGTCTTAGCATGAAACTCATGTCATTGCAAGCGTACCTTATCCTGGAGGATGCTGGCATATGCGCAATCACTGACACCTGATTCGCAGCTGTGGAGAGCACACTAACTTTGCCAGGTTACTCATCCCATCAAATGTTTATACCCCAAATGGTGGGCTGCAAAGCCACAAGAGGTGGAGTTTTAACACTGCCATACACATACACACATTCAGGCTGGCCAAACAGTATGACCTATGGGAGACATCCAAAGTGCAGTCAACTGCTGACAAAACACCTACTCAAATCATATCTAGTTGCAGACCTCCAACCATGACTCTGGGCACCCACTACAGCTATCTGGACTTGCTTGAATCTGTCAAGATTCAACCATCTACCTTGCGCCAGGGTGACTTTAACTACCCAACCATAGTGTGCATGACCTATTCTATCTGAATCTGAATGCACAGAGATTCCTCAGCTTTGTCAATGGCAATGCATTGGATCAGCTGTCAACACTCTGACAGGTGGAAATATCCTGTAACTGGTCCTATCCAACATGAGTAACCATTGTAGCACTCCTACAGTGTCATCCCCTTTGGTAAGATCTGACCACATAACCATCACTGTTGAGGTCACCATCTCCCCTGCCTCCCCCCGCGTCAAGGTCAAACAAAATAAACTTTATGAAAATTACTATAAATCTCCTCAGAGCAGGTAGAAGTGGCTTTACAGCCACCTTCCTGTCAGTTGGAACTAGCAGTAGTCTCCATGTCCACACCACAATACTATGTAAGCATTTACATAGCTGTATGGACTCAGCAATACCTGACAGGACAACATCATCTCCCTCAAGGTATGGTAAACCTCTGTGGTGGACAGCAGCAATACACAAATACCATAAGAGGTGGAAATAATTGCTGGACAGGGCCAAGAAGGAGCAGGTGCCTAATTGGAAGCAATGTCACATTGATCTGAACAAGTAAATAAGGTCACAGATGAATTACCCTAAGGCTATCTTTGAGTGCAAATTGGACACATCTGCCAAGGCCAATCACTAGGCCTTCCACACATATGTCTGCAAATCTGAGGCAACACCCAAATCTGCTTTGTAGTGGTGCCCAGTAACACAACATACACATATGGCATAGATATAGTCAACCTGCTGCAGACAGGTTAAGTGTAAACATCACCCACCTCTCCCCCCATTGGTACACATGGACATGCACAGCACCTGCCACCCTCCCCGCATCATCAGGAAGCAAGTCCATAATGCTCTCTCAAAGGTAACACACAGAAGTCTGCATAGGCCTGATACCAGCACTGGTTGCATCCTACATGAATTCAGGCATGAGCTCTCAGCTCCATTACACACTGTAGTCAACCAAAGCCTGAGCACCAGTGTAATCCCATCTGCACAGAGGTCAATCACTGCCAACCCTATACACAAAGGTGGAGCAATCCACTGACCCAGCCAATCATATGCACATTAGCCTAACTAGCCTGATTTGCAGGGGCATGGAAAGCAATATCAAGGCCCTTATAAACAGGGACTTTGGCAACCTCAAAATGCTTGAGCCCACATAATGTGGTATTGTCAAAGGGAGATCAGGCCTGTTAAACCTGGTCGACATCTCTGAAGCAGTCAACAAACACAAAGACAAGGGGAAGATGGTGAACACTGCCTACCTTCACCTAGCCCAAATCTCTCACAATAATCCTCAGGTGGCCATGATACATTAGCTTACACAGCTAGGCATCAACCTGTATGTTACCAGATGGGTAGCTAACTGGCTCAATGATAATACCCACTCAGTCAAAGTAGTGGAAGCCACCTCTAGTAATAGACTCTTACAGAGTGGTGTTCACCAAGGATTGGTCTGGGAGCCTCTACTGTTTGAGATATATGTTTCTGAGGTACAAGACAAATCCAGTGGTCTGTGGCTAGCAAGCTAGCCACTGTCTTACATTCCCCTACTGATGTGAGCACCCTCCAAGAGGCCCTTACCCAAATTAATGACTGGTGCAAGAAGCATTGCCTCAAACTGAATGCCAAGAGATGCATAATTTTCCCTGTTATGGTAGATGTCATCCACACTAATTATGACAGTAATAACAATGTACTGAGCATGCAATCAGGTGTGAGGTGACTTGTGCACCAAGGTTGGTAGCAAACTGACAGTTTCCCACCATGTGGGCACCATTGTATGGAAGGCTGCCAACCTCACAAATATGGGTATGTCATCCAGGAACCAGGGGGCCACAACATCCCTGTACACCACCCTTATCAGATGCATTACATAGTACAATGACTCCTTTGGCAAATGCAGCAGTTGCAGAGACCACAGAGGTTCCTGAGCAGGCAATTCCAGGGTCTGCAATACCTATCCTATACAGATACGCTGAAAGCCCTGTCCCTATAGACTGATCATAGGCGACCTGTGTCTGGCATACAAGGCCATTTCCAAACCAGCCTTGATGGCATTTCTGCATATCCATAAGACAAACCCCACTCACACAACATGCACTCAAGGCCCTCACCTGGTTTGTGATATGTATAGTACTTGATGGGTAGTGTAGTGTCCCACACAATATACTGTCTGTATAATATACTCCCTTCCCATGTCTAGCAGAGTATGTGTATATCCCTCTTGAAGAAGATGAACAACTGCATGGGAAACACAAAAGACACCCCTGGGATCTTAAGTGTGTCCCAGCTGGACAAGTGAAACAGGTGCTGGCTTTGAAGGGACATGTGTGGAAGTCTGGGCTAAGCTTATGAGGGGATCTGTGCCAATAGCCTGGTATCATCTTATGAAGCTACTCACTTAGAACTTACATGTTTCCTGTATGTATTGCAGATTGTCCTGCAATGCTGTTTGAAATGAATCCCTGTGAGTCTGAACTGTGTAGGTACTGCAGTGATGGAGTATTCTCTTGCTCCTTCATTAGTTATAATGACATATCATTACACCTTGTCATTGTGTCTGGTCTGTATATCAGTAAGTTAGCTCTTACAGTACTTGCATATGCACTTGGTGACACTGTATACCTCACTTCAATAGCCTTGGTTATTGTCACACTCACAAGTCTGCTAAAAGGCCCATCACACAGTAGGATTTGTCACCTTTTGTTGAGGGCCTTACAGTAGCTGTTAAGGAGATGGATTGTGGCAATCAGAACTACGGTAAGGTCTGGCTTGCAGGGTCCATAGGTGTCAAAGTTGTGCCATACTTTACCAGGAGAGTGTGTGTGTGTGTGTGTGTGTGTGTGTGTGTGTGTGTGTGTGTGTGTGTGTGTGTGTGTGTGTGTGTACCAGCAAACATAATACTGCAGGCTATTAATTTATATATGTTGTCTTCCCCTTGCAGGTGAACATGGAGGTTGGTGTGTCTTTCCCCCTCACAACCTGATGTCAGTGTCTTAGCAGACTCTCAAGATGATGGTGGTCATAGTGAGGCACAGGTGGGGTTGTTGGGGCCTGAATCTGTACCATTGGTTCATATCCCACCATCATCCACAATGTCCCCACACACAGGCAGTATGCCCACACATACCTAGTCCCCAGCAGCCACAGATAATGGACAGTTGGAGGGTGGCAGCAAGCCTTTGTGGTAACTATGGCAAGTGAGAGTGTAGACACTAGCCATAGCCAGAGACCAGATGAGGTCACACACAAGCAGATGGACAGGGCTGCTCAATGGAGGACTGCTGCCCATCAAGCCCCTGTCACAAGTGACACAGCACGTGTCACCAGATGCATGTGACAGTCTGTCATGGAGGCACAGCTGCGTACTGACCTCAACACCAGACAGATGCTCAATGTCATGAATGCAGCACTTCCTGCCATGCGTGACAACCTCCATGGCATTTGTGATGCTATATGTCATTTCACTGATGTCATGGATAGACAGTGGGGTGAGACATTGTCACTGCTCGACTGTGCAATATCTGTGCTTGAACATGTGGTTGGGGTAGGGCATCAACCAGGTAGATGTGGATCAGCAACATCAGCTGAGAGCCCATGTGGCTGTGCACATTTACAGTCCTGTAGTGCCAGTACCACCAGCACTACCAAAGGGAGGATGCTGTACACAACCACACCAGAGCAGGCCATAGGCTTGTGGTCCTGGCCTGTCCCATCAGGGATGTGGATCCAGCAGACAGCAGTCACCATTGGGGAGTAGTACTGAATCTGTTCTTAGGCCTGGTGGTGCCAGTGATACTCCTGGCAAGACCAATTCCATTGTCCCTGCCAGGAGATGGTAAACCATACACCCTGCCATGTATGGTTTATGGCTGTCCAACATAGCCCTGTGTTGGACATCTACATGTCTTGATTGTGTGCAGACAAACACTGACACATCTCTATCACAGGCTGATCATCATCATACACACACACACACACACACACACACACACACACACACACACACACACACACACACACACAGGCTGGTCATCATCATACACACACACACACACACACACACACACACACACACACACACACACACACACACACACACACTGTCAACCATATGGCCCAGCCTAGGCCTCGGGCAATCCCACACCACACTGTGTGCAGGTGATGCTACTTGTGCTAAAACCCTGTTATCTATACCATTGATGCAGGGACATGCTCATATGGGTCTGATGCACAGTGTGAACATAGTACAGTGTAGTAATGTAATGTAATGCTGTGTAAGGTGCTGTCTGCTGGCAATAGTTATGGGCACACATAGAGGTGTATGTACCTTGTTAGCCATGATGCATTACCACTGTTAGTACTGCTGACTGACTGTAGTGTCACATACTGTATTCTGTTTGTGTTCCAGGTGTCTGTGTGTCTGCCGGCTGTGGACCTGCCAAGTGTAGCAGTGATGAGTATGGCAGAGTGGGAACACAGAGACCTTTTCATAGCCAACGTAAAGCTGTATATGTACAGGTTTACCAGGTGTGTTTACATGCAACAGTGTGTGAGGGACAAGTGTGGCAAACAGTGTGACCTTGTATACATACCCTTAACACAACCAGCTAGTCTTCATACATGTCACCTGGGTGTTCTGTAAGACTGCAGGCTCACACATACAGAGGGGGTTACTTGAATACTGACAATAGGTCCCCAAAAGCTCAGCCATTACTTTAACTGCAACAGATTCACCTATCAGCACCTGTTGTCCCTGCCATTTCTGTCCCATCCACTCAATCATCATGCAAGTGATGAGGGTATGCCTGGTACTGTGTATGACAGGTTTGGGGTATGTATTTCTGACACAGGTCAGCCTGTGTTAGTCTAGCCTTACAATCATCAGCATGTGTGTCTGCTAACTCATATGCATGTCTGGCGTGTTGTGCTGTTAGTGCACACAGAGTCATAGTCCTGTACATGGGGTACCTGTTGAAGGGCTGAGCACAGATCCTACCTGCACAGTCTTATGAATGATAGTTCTAGAAACATAATACAAATAGCACAGAGGTAATGTAGTGTTGCAGTGTCTGCCACTACTATTCAAGTGGGTGACAATTGCGGGGGCTGTTAGATTGTCAATGATGGGTTCAGAGGCCCTTTACATAATAGAGCCATCTGACACACACACACACGCACACACATGTGCGAGTGCACCGCTGCATGGGGGCATGCATTGAAACACACATGCACAGAGTAGATGACCTACCCATCTGTTTATGTACAACACAAAATTATATGACAATTGCGTGCACCACAGTGGCTTGGTGTTAGAAACTGTGTAACTGTGCTTGTACGGTGGATGACATCTGTGGGGGCTGAAACTAGGTTGACAGTGGGGGAGCTCACAGGGTGGAAGAGGCACACAAAATGTTATAGCCATCACATACACACAGTAAAGATAGCCACAGGGGCTGTGTGTACAGAAACACATATACAGTTGCTAATATACATATTAGTAACCCTACATATCCACTTGTATGTACTATAGTGCTGCGTACACATGACATGCTCTACATACATTATATGCCCAGCACATAACACACAACCTCTTATAACAGGTAATCTTGTGAATGCCTTCATGGATGGTGGAATAACCCACCAGAATAGTGATTGGTCTCATCTACTGCTACTGCACAAGTGCTAGAGTGACAGACTTTGTAGCAGCATAATATGTCAGTCAGGTATGATGTCTGATGCTGGCATGTGTGTCACTACATTAACTGTGACATATTTGGCAATGATATCACAGGAATGCTCATTGTTAGGGGGCACAGACCACGTATAGTTTGCAAACATCTGGATATTCCATGTAAGTTTGTATAGATGACTGGTATGGGCTGTATAGTGTTATATGGTGCATGTGAGGCAGATGCCATTAACAGGCTTTTTAAAGTAATGTCATGGGTAGGGGGTGAACAGGCAGGCCTTAAAATGGTATAACCTACGCACACAACAACCACAGGGGATATGCTTTGCACACATACTACTATAGTTGTCAGTCTGAGATTCGAACATCTACCTAATTATTTGTATTATAGTATTACACTGTTATTGCACATGCCACAGAGTTTAGATGGCTGACAGGTGTATACAGGTACATCTACAGTGAATGACATCAACAGACCTGGTAAAGCAGGGCAATGGGAAATGTACTGGATGGTACATGCCTCAAAATGGTATAACCCACACCCCCAGAGGATGTGATTCTCACCCAAGAACACACACAGGGAGGATATGTTTCTCACATACACTGCCACCATTGCCAGTTTTGGGTTTAGAACTCCTACTTATCTAGTTATGTGTATTACAATGTTACACAGTTGTCACACATGCCACGTAGCTTATCAAATTTAACAGTATCCCAAGTACATCTAAGGCAAATTACATGAAGAGCCCTTGTAAAGTATGGCAATGGGAAATGTACTGGGTGGAAAGGGCATCAAAATACATTACCCTACAAACTTATAAACACCTTCACACACACACACACACACACACACACACACACACACACACACACACACACACACACACACACACACACACACACACACACATATACACACGCACACACATTTGCGAGAACTGAGAGTAGACCCCTACCTATCTAGTTATATGTACTACACTGTTACTTAATTATTACAAGCGCTACAGAGCTTATAGGGTGGAGAGATGTCCAAAGGTACTTCTAAGGGCAATGGCATTGGCAGAAATGCTAGAGTAGGGCACAGGGAAGTGTTGTGAGAGGGAAAGTCCTCAAAATACTTCATCCTACAAACATACACACTTGCAAACACGTGTATACACTCACATATTTGCCAGAACTGAGAATACAACCCCTGCCTATCTATTTATTTGTATTATACTGTTACATAGTTATTGCATGTACTACATACCTTATAGGCCGAGGACTGTCCAAAGGTACTTTTGAGGATAATTACATCAACAGGACTGCTAAAATAGGGCACTAGGAAGTGTAATGGCTGGAAATGGCCTACAATTGTTTCATCTACAAACAAACATACAAACACTTATATATGCTAGGACTGGGATTAGAACCCCTACTATCTATCTGGCTATTTGTATTATACTGTGATGCAGTTATCACACATGCTACAGAGCGTATACGGCTGACAACTGACCAAAGGTACTTCTAAGATAAATGACATCAGCAGGACTGCTAAAGTGGGCCACTGGGAAGTGTTGTGGGTGGGGAAGGCATCAAAATACACTTCATTCTACAAACATAGACACTTACAAACATTTGCCAGACCTGAGAATAGAACCCCTGCCTATTTAGTTATTTGTACTATACTGTTACATAATTATTGCACATGCCACTAAGCTTATAGGGCTGGGGTTGTCCAAAGGTACTTCTAAGAGGAACAACATCAACAGGACTGATAAAGTAGGACACTGGGAAGTGTACTGGGTGGGAATGGCCTAAAACTGTTTCACCTACAAACAAATCACATACACTGTTACATTTGCCAGGACTGGGATTAGAATCCCTTCCTATCTAGTTATTTGTAGTATAGTGTTACACCATCATACATGCTACAGAGCTTATAGGGCTGACAAGTGTCCAAAGGTACTTCTAAGGGAAATGACATCAGCAGATGTTATGAAGTAGGGCAATGGGAAGTGTACTGAACAGGAATGGCCTCTTAATACTTAAACCTACAGACACACACACACACACACACACACACACACACACACACACACACACACACACACACACACACACACACACACACAAACACACACACACACACGTGATGTGGTATTATAACCCCTACCTCAGTACTATTACACAATGGAGCTCACCTTCATGCTGGCACATGTAACTGGTTAAGACCGGTATGCCACTGTCCACAACCGGATAACACTCTATGCCATTCAGGGTATCCCTATGTATGACTCACTCTCTGTCTGTGTCTCCATGTGTCTCTCTCTCTCTTCTCTCTATCACTGTCTGTCTCTCTCTTCCAGGTATGTCAGTGGCAGAGCAGTACAGAGTACTGTGGTGAACCACTGACAGACAGTGTATAGGTTGATATGACATTAGTAGGGTATTGGCCATGAAGCCCTAATAACCCACACAGACGGGAGTGTAGCCCATTTTGACATGTCAGCACACAGACCCCTGTCCAGCAGGGACACAGGTGGAATCACAGGGCTGTATTTTGTGTTTCCTATGCACCAATATAGGTACCACATCACTAGGGGTATTGAAGCACTTGGCTAGATGTGGACAGGGAGTGTATTCCACAGATGTGGGAGTGTGTGGGAAACATTTGTCACACCAACAAGCCATATTGATATCACAGACTAGATTGATGCTGTGCCTGTGGGTTTCTCGAGTGGGCCATGACTTCCAGATGTGCAACAGTCCCATCAAGGCAGGGTCTGGATTGCTTTGTATGCCAGACATGGTTCACCTCAGCAAAGTCTATATGGAATGGAGTAGAGGGACAGTGCTGTTAGTCTATCTGTGTTGGGCAGGTGTTTGGGTTTGGGGTAAGGCCTTAGTGTTTGCAAGACCCTGGTGTGTGGAGTCTGCATAGTCTGTGGTGTGTACATTTGTGGAGTTCTCATGTATTTTTGCCTCTGAGGTGTCCTTTGTTTGGGTTTTTGTTGTGTTGTGGACCTCCACTGACAGGGGTGTGTGTTGTGCATTTTCAGATGATGTTTATTGACTCCATACACTGCATGGCACCTATGTTACTGCACAATTTGTTCTGGTGTGCACATTCTCCATTTGTCTAGCCAATGGTCCCCCTTTCCCCTTGTGTGTGTCTCTTGGTCCTTCTGTAGTCCAGTCACAGGCTTTGCCCACTGTGGCTACTGTTATGTATTTGTAATTCTGATGTCAGCAGGGTACATGCTATAACATCATACACAAGGTTGTGGACTTCACACCTCTGATAGTGTACCTATTTAGCAGGTTGTCCATCATTGCATCACTACATTTGCTGTGGTCTCAGATGAGTTGTGTTGCTATATGTTATTATGAGGCTACATGTTGGCCTAGCTGTCAAACTGTCAAAGACTGACATCTGGACAGGCCCATATATGACAGTCAGACAAAGGCACACACATGGGGACAGGGTGCTACTACTGTTCTGCCAAACTCAGACAGCTGAGACACCAGTTTGGTATTTGCTTGCTTTCTCTTATGTGTATGACATCTGCTTCCCCACTGTCTGCCATTGATGTTTTGACAATACCCTTTCTTGTTTTCCAAATATTTGGCAAGCAAATGCAATGCTAGGACAAGCAGAACAGATATACAAGGCATACTTGTGCTCCTTCTGTGACAACCTGTCATTCCAGGGGAATGGATGTTGGCCAGTGACATGTTGTCAGTGCTGACACAGTAAGTTGGCAGCCTTTTATGACCTGGCAGTACACTGACATTCAGGTACCTGCTATCCTACTAGGCACCATACCGCCTGACTATTTAGAGCCAGACATCTGGACAAAGCCATATGCAATTTGAGGTTAAAGGCCTACATATAGGGACCATTGTTAACTATTGGCCTTACAAACCTAGAATGGCGATGCAATAGCAGATTTTGCATTAGCATGCATTTTCCTAAAGGGTATTAAGTCTGAAATTGCAATCTGTCATTATTTTCTGTCTTTATTCTTTTGTGATTTGCAAATGATTTGCCAGACAACCATGATTTCATGGTAAAGAGACCATAAATATGATGCAAACCTCTGGACATTCTGCAAAATGTCTGAATAGTTGAGGGGTATGCTAGGCACTGTGTAGGTTACTCTGAGCTGTGAACTGTCCGTATGTGTGGACCCTGTCCCTGACTTGTCCAGCTTTCCTGCAGTAACAGATATTGACATCTGGACAGTGTGTACAACTCCTACCATAGCTGTAATAGATATGCAGAATAGTTGGCACTGCAATTCTTGGAACATGAACCATGTCAACCACAGTACTGTACCTAGGCCTCTAAGATACAACAGCCACAAGTAAGTGCAGACCACATACTGACACATGTACAAAGCTGATTGACCCCTGCATATTGTGGACATGCAACAAGTTATCATGTTGATTGGGACAGCCCTGGAAATGTGTGCTCCGCTGCTTATACCCTAAATACATTACTGTTACTGCATTTCTATGGGAACATGGGTGTGTGTGGGGGGGGGCACCTGTCAGCTGTCCACATTTGCACAGACTGTGCTGATGTTCCCTTTACATTTTGGTTCCATTTAGCATAGTATGGTGCCTGTCTTGGAGACTAAAGGCATATCACTAAAGACCACAGGTTAGATTGTAATGACAGACATTTGGGTTTCAGACCTCTCACCCTTCAGAGCCTTAGTGCAACTGATAGACTTGCTGTGATATCACTGTGTAGGTCTGTGTGGGCATATTTCATGATTGTCCCCATTTGTGTGCCTTTACCAGACATTTCTTTATGGTTTTCTATGGCTGACTTGCTGGGTGAGGCTGAGGGGTGAGTATGGGACCCCCACATTGACATCCATGCATGTGACCTATGACCCCCCCAGTTTGTTAGCTCCCCCACATATACTGCACTGAGAATGGTCACCTATGGGGCTACTGCATTCTCTGGGAAGCCAGTATTGGGCAGACATCTCCTGTTGTCCCACATAGCTGTCGGATGTCTGCTGCTATCCTGATAGGCCACCCCATTCCCTTGTATGCATGCAGCAATACCATAGCTATGGTACCGCAATGTATTACTCCATTAATTTATTGTTAAGAAGAGTGACTTACATTGGGCCTGTGGTAGTTGTGAGGATTGTGCTTGAGGGATGGCTCTGTCAGATGCATACAGTACATAGCCTATACACTGTAAGATACAGGTAGTGTGATATGTGTGTGGCATCCATTTTACTGTGTGTGTGAGTCAGAGAGAGGTGTCAATCCCTGGGTCCCTACAGTGTCAGTGTGTGTACTATGTGTTGCCTCTTTGCCAAGGCATGGGCATACTGGGCATGCCTCCATCTGTCTGCCTACAGGAGCAGGCTCAGGGAGTTCCTCCTCCTAGTCCTCCTGTGCCTGTGGGGGCCTTGGCAATGGTGGGTGCTGTGCGGGCCTTCCCTGTGATGTTCCTGCTAGAGCTGTTTCTGCAGGATCATATCGTGTAGCATGGCACATACTATGAACATGTGTGCACATGTGGCTGGAGAGTACTGCAGGACTCCACCAGATATGTCAAGGCAGTGGAACCATGACTTGAGCATCCCAGACACATGCTCTATAATGTTCTTGATTTTTGCGTGTGCCTCATTATGGCATTCTTAAGTGTGTGTGTGTGTGTGTGTGTGTGTGTGTGTGTGTGTGTGTGTGTGTGTGTGTGTGTGTGTGTGAGTATGTATTTCTGATGGCTGTCATCATCCATGGCTCCAGTGCATAGTCAGCATCCCCCACCAGATGGCCATTCTGGATGTCCTCCCTGGCCAATGCCTGGTACAGCTGTGAGGCATGCCAGATATGGGAGTCGTGATAGCTACAAGGGCTGCCGGTACACATATTCATGATAATGCCCTGGGCATTGGACACAACCTGGAAGTCGACAGAGTGAAGCCCTTGCAGTTGACATAAGCTCTACCCTCTTCACAGGGTGGTGCCTTAATGTGGATGTGTGTGCAGTCTATAGCACCTAGTACCTCTGGGTAGTCTGCTACATGGTGGAAGAAATGCATATTCCTGGTCCTCTCCTCACAGGTGCTGGGGAAATATATGTGCTCACCAGCATGTGTTTACATGACATCCAGGAACTGGTGGAGTACCCTGGATGCAGATGCCTGTGAGACCCCCATGATGTCCCCAGTAGGTCTTTGGAAGGTACCTGTAGTTAGTATTCTTAAGGGTACACATACCTTTGTTTCAACTGGGATGGGTTCCCCTCTGTTGGCTTTGGGTCTGAGGTGAGGCCGGCACAGCTCACAGAGTTGCTGAAGTAAGTCCCTGTCCACCCTGTAGCACTCCAGAATCTGCAGATCCTGTATCCCCTGGTAGGTTACCCTGGGTCTGAACACTCTTCTCCTCCTCCTTAGTCTGGGATGGTTGTCATCATTATCCTCCTCACCACCCTCAGCCTCTAGCACATACAAGTTTATGGGAAAAAAAACAGACTGAAAGGTGTTTGCATAGTTATACTGTTGCCCTGCAGATGTTGCCTGTGTGATTGGCTAACTATGATACATTCCACCTGCCAACTACATTATTTGTACATGGGTGTGCTATTTCCCCTTTTTTCTCTTCCTGTTTCCTCCCCTTCTAAGCCCCGCCGTGCCCTGCACATACCCACTACTCAAATGTAAACACTTCTGCTGGTTCCTGTTTTTTATTGTTTCCCTTGTATTTAAGCCCCATGGTGTGCTGCACAAACCCCTGCAGCTATAGTAAACAGTTTTGAGCAGAAAGTACCTTCCCAAGGACATGAACATGCTCTTCATTTCATGAACTAGCTCAGATACACCCCCTTGCTTAGCTGTGCTTAGCTAAGTGCAAATAGAGGCAGCGGAGCTCCAATATGCTTACACCAAGCATGACACACACCCTTTTCTTGTCAGCTGTTCCTCCTGCTCATACTGCAGCATTATAGCTCCTACACAGTTAGCTGCAAACAGACAGTCTCCCATTCTGCTATTCAATAAATTCAGCTCATTTGCATACGCCACTGCCTTAGGCCATTGTTACACCACTACACCGGAGCCTATCTCCTTAGGAACCAGTGTTACCTGTTATTGTTTTGGTTCTGCATGCTACCCACTATAATGGCAAAATGCAGATTTCACTTAAAATTGTCGTTCTACATTTGTTTTCTTATTTTCTTCACAATCTCATTTGTGCGCTGCTGGACTACACTTAAATGGCCAAAACTGGCCAAAAAAAAAAAAAAAACTTTGATTTTCATACTTTTGCAACTGTTTTACATGCCAATGGCCATAGTTTTGGCTATTGGCATGCCTAATAAGTTATAATACATGCTTTACTTTGAGCTGTTATGCCCCCATTTTGATTTTTGCTTAAATGTGCACAGTTAGTAATCGAATACATTTCTGCAATGGACACTGCTCTGACACGGATGTCTGCCTGCTTACTGAATTGCTAATTCACCTCATTTGCATGGCTTTCACCAGCAAATAAGGTAATTAGCATTATTCAGTGGTGTCCATGTCAGAATAGTGCTGGCAAGCTCATGCATGCTCCCAGCATTGTTTACTGGATTGCTCAGCGGTCATATTCTGTGCAGAAGCTGCTACACTATTCTGACACGGAGATTTTACTTTATTGGATCTGGCTCATAATTTCTTTCTGTGACCTGCTGATAATGCAAACCAAGTCTGACTATTCTTCAGCTACGGGAAATCAGGACCCATGAGTGTGATATGCTATTTGAATTTTAAGGGAAAAATAGTCCCAGTCTGGGAAAGAACTGTGACATTTGAAATATAACACGTTTGCATCAATTGGATTTCAGGTGTCAAACTGCAAGTGAAGATATACAAGTCATTCTTTTTTTTTTTTTGATTGCTTTATTTGTAAGTATTTATTACTGTTTACTTAATGGCCATCAAAAAACACAGACTCTGAGAGCCCAGGTTGGAAAGTTTGGAGACAAGGCCAGAGAGGCAAGATTACATTGGTTTGGACATGTGCTGAGGAGGGATGCTGAGTATATTGGGAAAAAGATGCTAAGGATGAAGCTGTCAGGTGACAGGAAAAGAGGAAGGCCTAAGATAAGGTTTATGGATGTGGTGACAGAGGACATGCAGGTGGCTGGTGTGACAGAGCAAGATGCAGAGGACAGGAAGAAATGGAAGCAGATGATCCGCTGTGGCGACCCCTAATGTGAGCAGCCAAAAGAAGAAAAAGAAGAAACAGTTATAGTGACCTATTCATCAACTTTTATTTTAAAAATGTATAATGGAATCTGATTTTCAAATGTACAATGACAGTTTATTCCAAATTCAGCATTCTATACCTGTCAACACAAAATTTTATATTATTATTTTTACATGTTTTCACTCTCATAAAGGGTTAGATTTAACAATTCACTTATTTCTTCATTTTTATATACTTTATAGGCTGGTAAACTGATGCCTCTAAAGTAATAGTAATCGACAGAAAAAAATTAAGTCCTTTGCACCTGTCAGTATATGATAAATTTGTTATGCACTTTATCCTTTTTGCAAATTTTCTTTGAACAAAAATATAGCAAGGTCTTACTGCAGGACACAACACCGAGGCATCAGGTGCATGAATATATTTTTGTTTGAGGCTTTCTGGTTACGTGTTTTTCAAATTTTCTTTGAATAAACTTTAGTCATCTAACCTGTCTAGAGGAATAAATAAAAGAGATGGGTGTTAGATCTTAGATACAGCTTGTACAAGATATTATATAGTTAACATCTCTAGTTGTTATGTTTCTTAATAACACATTCACTTGTCTCATAACTTAAAGTACTAATGTGTCTACATGTTTAGAAAAAAGATAGATTGCTTGTTATTGAAGAGATTAAGTTTTTGTAGATACTTGCTTATTTCATCAAAATCCTTACTACTGACTATCATAAAACTAACCTTGCAATTGTTGGCATATTTGCCAACCCAAAATGCATTGTGTTTTGGAAACTTGCAAAAACCATGTTGAACAGGAATGGCCTGAAAAGAGATCCCTGAGGAGCACCACAACATATGTAAATTATAATGGATTTAATCCCATAATAATAATAGTTTGTTTTCTCCCAGTTAACCAGTTCCAAATCCATCTTGTTAAATAAACATTGTATTCATTATTTATCAGCACTTTGAGGACTGAAATTTAGGGCAAATAATCAAGTGCTTTAGCCAGATCTAAAAAGACAGCTCCATATTTCAAACCTAAGTCCATGGACATTGTGATTTGATTATAAAAATCAATTGTATTAGTAAGTGTGGGATGTCCTTTGAGAAATCCATGTTGATACCTATGTCAGTGTTTGTTTCTCATATCCAAAGATATCAAGCAGACAGCACTCAATGGATTTCTTATGGTAGATGTAAGGGTAACATGTCACTAGTTATTTATACTATCCACACTGCATCTGGGTAATATTTGCATATTTCCATTCCATTAGTACTTTACCTGTTCTAAGTAAATTATTAAATAAATAGTAAATGGATTAGCTAAATCTTCCTTGATGTTATCATAATTACTGGTAATAAGTCAGAGCCTTTGAAAGTATTTAATTTCACTTTATTCAATGCGTATTGTATCAGACTTGTGATTAATAACATGGCAGATCTTGGTCTTTGTATCAGGGGGATGAATAATCACTTCCTCAAGTAGAATACTCTCATACATTCTAGAAAAATGATAACTAAACACATTCCCTGTGATTTAATAAACTCTGTGTAGGCATTGTGTAGACCCTACATGGATTGTATCCATGTACACAGTTTCCCCACAGCAGCACGCCATGCATGTTAATGATGGCATGCTTCCAAGGGAGAGCTGAAGAACAGGGATATTGAATTGGTCTAGGGAGAGGTGTAGGGTATAACTGTAGTTGCAGATGCCTGCTCAGATGTTTAGTAGAGGGTGAGGCTCTCATTAATGCACCCCACCACAACTAACAGCCTGTGAAGTCTGTCAAATGTGTAATATGCAAGTTTAATTTTATAATGTTCTGTTTAACTTTTTTGTACTTATTTACCCATGTTTGCATGGAGTGGACGTGGAGTGCAGCAATGCCAAGCAGTGCTCATATATAGACAGCTGGCACATGTTACACATCTAAAAATTGAAAATGGATGCCTGACATCTAAAAATAGAAACCAGATGTTACTAATTATTGATTTAAAGTGTTGATTACACGTGTTTAGGCATGTTTTCACAGTGCAGCACAGTGCTTAGCATAGCTAAACGGTAACTCAGTAGTATATGCAAAGGTGTAGCAGTATTCATAATATCCAAGTAGCTAAATGGGTAGAGTTTCAGCTCATGTGTAGGAGGTCCTGGGTTCAAGTCCATAGCAGTGAGAATATGTCTGTAATGACATGTACTATTTTTGTATGAATTAATATAAAAACTCCAAAACATGGCACTGCTGTGCTCTGCTGAGCTATGCTGAGCTCTGCTCAACCATCCTAAGCACCACATAAACATGATAATGGCTGCCAATGTTTGTGCAGTGCTAAGCTTCACTAAAACCATGGTTGTGAGAGTTTTCTCACTGCTCAACTTTGCTTATCTGGTTGTCATGCTCCTCAGCTCTGCTTAGCTGGTTTGAGTGATGCTAAGTGGCACCATGCTTTTTTAAATATTGCTGAATGGTGTGTAAGTGTGGGAAAACAGACTATATTAAGGCCAATGGGAGGGAGTTCTGCAGCACTCATTGGAGTTCAATCGACTGTTGATATGGCAGGTGGTTCTGGTGAAGGTGCGTGCTTTTGGGCACAGACGTGGGACATTCAGGAGTCCAGGGTCATAGTTGGACTCCTTGTAAAAAAAATCATGATAGGCTGCTGCAGGGTGGTTTCCAGGGCTCAGAGTGTAAGGTGAAGTTCTGGGACTGTTTGGCCAGAGAACTCACCAGTGTTACTGGTATCCCCTAAACAGGTGAGCAGTGTTGTCACCACCATGATGATCTGAAAAGAGGAAAGAGGGAAACCTTGGATACCTGGGTCCAAGAAGTGAGAGCAGGGAAGGCTCCACAAGTATGTAAGTATCTCTTCCACTGTCTTACCAAATTTCAATATGAATGTCTGCAAAATTGCTATGCATAATGGTATGCTTCTCTCCCAACAACTGCAGCTGAGAGGGCTCGCAGTGTTGAGTCTCATGCCAGGCACCTGGCCAGGTTGTACCATGAGTATGGTAAGTATGGATATATTATGCTAACTGTAGTACAATGTGCATGAAAGAGTAAAGGATTAACTGCAATAAAGTATATGTAAGAAATTCTGTATTGCAATAAATGTGGAATTAGAGCTGTATTGCAATAAAGGAATAAAAACAACTGTAGTTCAATAAAACCAAGTAACAATACCAATAACAGTAAACAAAATGGTGCACAGCAGGATTGTGTTGTCACAACCATTGCAGTAGAGGTGTATGCACTGAGTCTATAAGGTAAGGTTGCTGCAGTCAAGTATAACACTATAATAGCTGTAGAATGTAAATCTAATGACCTGCAAACTGTATTGCATAACTCATAGTACTGTTTAAAGCTGTCTGCAGGCCAATATCAGTCAGATAATACACTCTCTTCATCAGACTTCAGGCAATAAAGGTATATGGGTTAGGTAGCCCACTCCTTGGCCAAATAGTGTATGTGGACTTTACAGATATTTCAAACCAATAACAATAAAATGAGTTCACTGCATTGTTGCATCTAAAATAAATCTGTATTAATATATGCAGTATGGTTGTATTCCATGCATGTATGTTCTACTGTCACTGCAGTCTAGTATAATACTGTAACAGTACTAGAATGCTAGAGCAATGTCCTGTACCTTGCATTGCCAAATTCATAGTATGTTCCCAAGCAAATATCAATCACACAGTAGTCAGCAGTGACTCAGAAGCTCAGTCTGTTAAATTCCTTGTACACAGTACATTTTGCTACACACAGTCCTGGGTTCAAATCCAGTGGTATGTAGCACTACATTTTCAGTATCAGTCATGTAATGCTCACATTTTCTGTCTCCCCAGAAACACAAAAAAGGTATGGTGAGTTAGTCCATAGTATGTGCAGATATTGTATTTAAATCTCACAAAATGTTTCAATCAATACCAGGAATGTGTTCATCATCATTGTTGATTCATAAATAAATCTGTGTAATCCTAGTATGGTTGTATCCCTTATATGTCTGTACTATGCTACCACAGTCAATCATTAAATTATTTGTAGATGTCCCCTGCAGTCACAGCTATTTGGATTTATTCCCATGCCTGCCAACTAAGCCATGATGGCTGTCTAGTTTACTTACTGTACACAAATGTGCCTCTCAAGTATCACGATTTCTCATAATGTAATAAAACTGACTAATCCATCTGTCATATGATTACCACATAAATTAGTACCTGGACAGTAATGTATTACCAAATCCGTTTGGAGAACACCTTGGTAGTTATATAAGTCCACAGTATGTGAAACTGTCCTGTGGTAGTTGTATACCTGCATTTGTTAGCGCTTGGTCCTTACTGTCCCATGCTATCAGCTTGAGAGGTATGTACATGCTACAACAGTTATAGGGGAATTGTAGTCACTGTAATCACAACTGTCCATGCACACCTGTATAAGTATGTATTACTAGTGTTGTCAGGAATATCATCTGGAAAGTCACTAATGAAAGTTTTCTCTCTCTCTCTCTCTCTCTCTCTCTCTGTCTCTCTCTCTCTCTCTCTCTCCCCACCCCATATCTTAATTTATCCATTACTGGCATGTATTATTACGATTTAATATTAACATAATTTGCTAAACTAACTATATTTTGGAAAATTGTGGTTGATTATTGCTACATGTTATTATGATGCAATATTACCATATGTTGTTAAATTAACTGTTGTGTAGGCATTATGGTTTACTTCATGCTGGCATGCTGTTACCATACTGACTGTTATGTTACATAATGTTGTGTTGCACAGAATATACATTAATATGTATTTGGATTAATAAATATGATGTTCCATTCTGTTAATACTAACAATGGTTTAGTTGTTACTAACTGTAACTTATTGCTGTCTGCCATAAGCAGCTCATACCACAGCACATCAAGGTAGGCTGGTTCTGGCTGATCACCCTACCTTGCCTTAACCCAGCCATGGCACCAGGATCCCAGTGCATCTGGTGTTCTATGCTGCCCCTGCACTACATACTGTGTCAGGGGGGGACAACCCCCATTCTGGGAGTGGTGGCAGAGGGAAAGTGGTCATCCAGGATGAGCTACCAGCCCTGGTGCACAGGATAGTCCACCGTGGCTATGATCAGTGCTTGTGCCAGATTGAGGGCATGCTGGCCAACCTGGTGGGGCAGCCTCACCCTGGTGCACAGCCTCCAGCACAGCCACCCTTGGGGCAGTGAAGTCATGCTGTTGCCATCTGGTGGCACATGGGACACAGATTCCATAACACCCTCCATATCCAAGGTGTTCATCCCCTCATGTGTCACACGTTGCCCCGTCTGTTGTCTTGTCTGTTTGCAAATGCATCCTCACCTACCCAACTTATCTCTCCACATGTACATATGTTTCTTCCCCAACATTCCACTCTCACCTTTAAAAACAAAAATGGGCACCTGTCCCCCCCCAAAAAAATGTCCCTTACATAGCTCTCCATTATGCACACATGTCCACTGGACACAAGTAATTTGGTCCAATTGACTTGACAATGCACTTCTGTTGTCTTCACCCTTCTCTCTGGAGGTGACAGTCCAAATTCAGATAAAAATCTTTTAAAGTGCACAGTGGTTGCCGTTGTAGAAATTGATAGCTATCATTCTTTTCTGCATCCTTTCTGCACATCCCTACCTGCCTTTCACTATGTATTTCCCCCTGTTTGTCCCCATTTCACCACTTACCTCTCTCCCCCTTTTCCCTTTTTTTATTTTTTTTAGCATGACGCTGTATGATGTGCCGCATCATGCAGCATAGCTCAGCTCAGTTAATAGGGCTATAATAACTGCATGTGTTTATAACATTGTCAGACACATGTACAAAATAAACACCTTGGTCATGTATTGAACACAGGCCTATCACAGCTATAGAACAATGCATTAACCAATCATACTATGCAACTCTTTATTAAAACAGGTGTTTTAAAGAAAATATAAATAATTGCCAATTACAGCCATTAGACATGTTTCATCGGAGCTGTGCACAATGCCACACTGTGCAAACTGCAATTCAAAGTAATGGAAAACTGGGTGGGTACCTTGGACTCAGGTGCAATAGTACACTACTAGACAGCCAAAGACATGATTATGGATGTAAATGAGGATTGTGATAGCAGGTAAATGTGCCCTTTTCTAAGCAATATGTAGAAATACAGCTGCTAAGGCACCAGTGGCAAAGTACATGCACAACTGGGACCCTGGTGCAGAAATACAGCCATATAAAGCCATGCACATACTTATGGATGTAGAAAATGTTTGTCACAGCCTGTATATGTGCACATACATCTTGCAAACACACCTGCTTTAGCAGTGACTTAGTAGCTCAGTCTGTTAAATTGCTTGTATGCAGTACATTTTGCCACACACAGTCCTGGTTTCAAATCCAGTGTTGTGTTGCATTTCAATTACATTATTATGAAGACAGCAATTAATGAATTACTCATGCACTCTTTATCCATACAAAGAATTGCAAGTGTAATAACTGCTTTTTAGTGCTAGCAGTCACAGGCTTGCAGGTAGGGACACACTTCTTGTATCCATATAGCATAAGTATATGTTGCCTAGTACTCTGTTACTGACACAGTTGCCTAACATACGCACCATAAACACATGCCATACTTGGGGTGTAAAGGGTACCCTCACCCTGGCTCTGCCTCTACAACAAGGCTGACACAGCTGGCACAGGTACAGATACAGATACAGCTTGTTGTCCTCCAAAGTGTTCACACCCTTTGCCTATGTTTCTTACCTGCAGCAGCAGCTGCAGCCTGGGGTACAAACAGCTCTATGTAAAGTTTTCTGCTACAGACCTACCCTCTGTGATGATGTAGTCTCCTAACCCCAGTAATGTCCATCTCTACAGCTAAGAAAAGGGTCCTGGTCTACATGAAGTCCTTATATATTGCACAGTGGTTGCATGTCATTGGCTAATAGTACTGTAATTCAGCTATTTAGGCTGCAATTAGCATATCACAGCCACAGATTGGTTTACAATTACCTGCTAATGAGCAGCATTTTAAAACTGCAAGCAGCTGGCTATGGGAAAACATCTATATGAGACTTTCTCACACAAAGCTTGCCTTTGTAAAACTTTACCAGACACACATTTCAACAGAGAAGTACTGCACTCTAGCAGGCATGTAACAGGTATTTTTGTATATAACATTCATCATATATTGTATATAACATTCAGCATATCATTGCTGGAGCCTTCCTGTGTCCTGACAGAGTGTTCTTCAAACTATCTGGAGATATACAGAGCTAAGTATATTTTTCTGGCACTTCAGAGTTGTGTACTGTTAATTGTTGTTTGACTAATTTTATATCATTGCTGGCTGACTTCAGAGTTGTGCACTGTTATTTTTGCTTCACTGTATAGTTTTTCAGATCTCTGCTGAAGGTGTTGGTTTTCTACTACCCACCCTTCCTATTCCTGTCTTGTTGTTTAAACTTGGAGGCTTTTGCAGTAGCCCGCCCACACTGTAGATTTGATCTGGGACACTCCCCCCAGTCCCATCTCTTTACCTCATTCTACCTAATAGACTCCTTTTGCACTTGTTTTTAGTCATTTTTAATTTAATTGCATTTTTTTAACTGTTTGGTCTAACATTGCTACATACTCACGTGTGCTAGTTTGCACTGCATTTGAATTGTTTTTACTGCTGTTTTAGCTACTTTTCTGTATATATATATATATATATATATATATATATATATATATATATATATATATATATATATATATATATATATAAAATCTAAGCCTTTCTACCTTTCCTGTAACTAGTGTAGTCCAGATTCAGATTTGCTGTATCCAGGACTGTATGTAAGCTTCTGAGCGCCCCCCCCCCCCAAAAGCTTTTTGTGTTGGAGGGAAGCCTTCTAGCTTATCAGTGGGAGTGGTAAGCACTAGGTAATCTATCTACCACATAAGGAGTGGTTCTGGCCCAGAAATTGTAGTTATTGGCCATTTGGGCAGTTTTTCCATCTCTCTCAACTTTCTGATTTAAAAGCCCACATTTGCACTTGTTTCCCCCTTTCCTGTAACTAGTTTATTCCATATACAGATTCTTAGTTTTAGCACTTGAATTTGCTTATTTGTGATCAGCACTTGTTCAGAACTTGTTGTAAGCACTAAATAACCTACTAATTACTACAGCACTCAACCTTCCTCATTACCTAGAGGAAAAGAGTTTTGGTACTTAATTTTCCTCACTTGCTTAGAGAAAAACAGTTCTTGTACTCACTTTCCTCGCTTATCTAGTGGAAAATATTTTTTTATTCAGGCATATCCAAGGGTCAGCTCCCAGTGCTCTCTCCTGTCTATCCGATGAATCTGGGCATCTTGGAGCAATGTAGAAATTGCCTCATGTACACAGAAAACCCTCTCCTCCTACCACCCAACACTACAACCTGTGAGAGATGCACTTATCTAGCCTAACTGCTGGTAAAGCTCTTTCCAACCAAGACTGAACTTGACAGTCAAGAGAAGAAGGTAAACACTTGCACCACACCACACTCATTACATAGTCTCACTAAATCTACACCACCAAAATCCACACATAGAAACACAAAAACATTCATGGATGCTCTCAATAATAATCTGCTCAAGCAACAGAGATCTCCAAAGCAGAAATGCAAGCAACCTCCATCCCCCAATGCAACCCAAATGACCCATAGCCCGTAGACTCAGTGTGCCACTCAACCACAGCCAATAAGGCAAAACAACATACCCAACACACTAGTATTAGGTGACTCTATAGTCAGGCACACTGATGTCCCACTCACCAGGCTAAACAAGGAGAAGGTTACTGTCAGCTGCCTGTTGGGGGCCAGGATCCACCACATAACCCACACACTCAGGTCACTCCACAACAAGTACAAATATGACTCTGCCATTGTCCATGTTGGTGTGAATGACCTGAGACGTAACTTCTTGGACTACATGAAAAGAAACATGGAAGAGCTCTCCGATCTTGTAGCCCAGGCAGGTGTGACCCTAGCCCTGAGTAGCATTCTGCCATCACCCAGAATGATACCGCAGTACAAGGACAAAATGATTGACTTCAACAATTGGCTAAACTTCTGGTGTCATTCTAAAGGGATCCAGTATCTGTCTGCCTGGGATGGTCGACAGACCACAATGCTTTGCCAGAGATGGCCTGCACCTGTCACCCCTGGGATTCCGGATACTGGCTAAGGTTCTTGTCGCCCCTATAGTGCCTTTTTTAGGCAAAGTTCAAATGACAAATTCACCACCATAACAGGAACAGGCAAGCAAAAACTGTGGGTGATGCTACTCAGTGCTAGAAGTCTAAATCTCAAAATGCACTCACTCGAGGCACTCCTTAAAATGGAGAACATTGATATCTGTGCAGTGACTGAGACCTGGTTCAAGGCTCCAGAGAGCACCCCTGCACTACCAGGCTATAACTCATACCACACTTTTCGGCCATGTAACCTGGACCAGAACACCAAAGGTGGAGGTGTGTCCATATTCATTAAGGATATCCACACCTCCAGGCTAGTTGTTCAGCATAATGCAGCCAAGGTTATCCAATTGCAACTAATTCTGGTTAAAACTGCAATCCAAATTATAGCTTGCTACAGATCCCCCACCATGCCCCAGGATTCCCACTCCTCTTTTCTTGATGTACTGGAAAATATTAGGGTTCAACCAAACACCCTAATAATGGGCGATTTCAACTACTCCACCATTAACTGGGAAAACTACTCATGTACCAACTCCTTCACTCAACGCTTTCTGGAATTCATAAATTCCAATGTCCTGGATCAACTTATCCACACCCCTACCAGGTGCAACAATATCCTAGATCTAGTCATTACCAACATGAGTGACCAGTGTTCCACACCTGAAGTCAATGCCTCATTGGTCCGATCTGACCATAAGTTAATTACCCTAGATATCCACATCCTGCCCCCACCCCCCATTAAGGAAACCATGGGAAAATGTTTTCTCCAAAGCCAACTTCATGCTTCCTAAGACAGAAGTGGTGAAATTCATGACACCCATGCAGACGGACAGTACAGTTATGACTACTGAATCATACACAATTGCACTTTCTAAGCACTTACACAAGTGCATGGACCAAGCTATCCCATACAGAACCAAGATGCTATCTTCCAAAAAAAGGAAGCCAATCTGGTGGTCCCCTGCCATAAACAAACTGTGCAACAGAAGGAAGAAACTGTTGCAAAAGAAAGTAAAATCCCTTGAGTGGAGGAGATCCCTGGTCAGCCTCAGTAAGAAGCTGCGATCCCTGATAAAATCCTCTAAAGCTAGTTATGAAAACAAAATCACCACTGATTCTAAAGACAACCACAAAGCATTTTATAGCTATGTCAAGAATCTCAGTGGCAACACTCAGATCTGCTCTGAGTTACAGCACAATGGTACTAAATATACAGACCCAACTGATATTGCCAACATCCTGGCAGATAGATTCAGTGCTAACTTTACACCCTCTCACCCCCTAAAGAGTCTATCTTTATACCGGAGGAATGCAAAGTTCTTGTAATCACGGCGGCACAGGTAAAAACCACACTCCAAAGCCAAGAACACAGCATCCATTGGACTAGACAACATCCCAAGCTGTGTTCTATATGAACTAGAGAACAAGCTGGCACCCGACCTAAGTACCCTGTTCAATCATAGCCTCACCTCAGGCTTTCTGCCTGCTGAATGGCACACAGTGACGGTTATCCCACTCCACAAGGGGGGGAGCCACCATGGACCCTGGGAACTACCACCCCATTAGCCTGACGAGTCTGGTCTGCAAGGCTATAGAACATATCATCATGGAACTTATAAACAAAGACAATGGTAATTTCCAAACTCTGGACCTGACCCAGTTCAGGTTTGTAAAAGGCAGATCATGTCTCCTAAACCTGATAGACTTATTTGAAGCAATCACCAATGCCGTAGACGAGGGTAAGGTGGTTCACACAGCCTATCTAGTTCTTGCCAAGGCTTTCAACACCATCCCCCACTTTGGAATTATAGATAAACCTACTAAACTAGGTATAAATCCTTATGTCACAAGATGGGTTGCCAACTGGCTCACTGACAGAACCCATACTGTGAAAGTAGCAGACTCCAAAACTGACTTCAGACCAGTGACAAGTGGAGTACCACAGGGTTCAGTCCTGGGTCCTCTCCTGTTTGGTATCTACTTCTCTGAAGTACAGGCTAACACAGAAGGTCTTTGGCTAATGAAGTTCACAGACGACTGCAAACTAGGAGCCATAATCGAAACTCCTAACGATGTGGACATCCTACAAAAGTGCCTCACCGAGACAGATGCCTGGTGTCATAGCCATGGCCTCAAGCTCAATGCCAAAATGTGCATTGTCATCCCCTTTGGTAAAATCTCTGTACCCATGAACTACAACATGGGTGGTAGTATATTTAACACTGAAAGTGTGATAAGAGACCTTGGGACACAGGGGCACAGTAGTCCCTCCTTTAATAATCACTTTGCCACAGTAGTCAGGAAATCCTTCTACATGGCACACCTCATCACAAAAGATTTCTCATCCAGAAAAAAAGAGGTCATTGTTCCCCTCTACTCATCATTCATTAGACCCATTACAGAGTATGACACCCCTTTTGGTATGTACCTCACAAGACATCTAAAACAACTGGAAAGGCCACAGAAATTCCTCACAAAGAGGATTACTGGCCTCAAACAGATGCCCTACGCAGACCGTTTCAAAAAACTCCAGCTTTACTCCATCGCATATCGCCTACTCAGAAGTGATCTCTGCCTAACATACAAAGCTATGTCAAACCCAGAGCTGTTGGACATGCTCCACTTAAAGAAATCCCAATCCCTCCAAGCTACATACTCTAGGGACCCAAACCTTGTCACCACAATAAACAGAACATGCTGGAGGGATAGATTCCTGTCCCAGAGACTTCCCATACTCTGGAATAAATTACCTATCTATATCAAACAAAGCTCATTAGCAATCTTCAAGAAAAATCTTGATGATTGGATGGAAAATAGGAAATTCACCCCGGGGATCACTTCTGTGGCTCTGCTCGACAGTGGCACAGGAAAATTATTTTCTTGGGTGGCAAAAGCCAGGGTACCTTTTTGGCTGGGCTTGTATAGGCCCCAGGGCCAATAGCCTAGTAGATACCTATAAACCTATGAACCTATAACAGAATGCAGATGGGAGGATGGAGGTATGGGGAATAGGGATTACAGCAGTAAGCCTGTCTTAGACCTGTGGTAATGACATGTCAGTGATACCCTGCTGACTTACACCTACAGGGGATGAACAATACATCAGGGTTACGTTGGCTTTTGTCATTGTGGAACACTGGTGTTATTGGTTTGTCCATATATAGTGATTGTAATTGCACACTGCTATTTGTCTGGCACTGGTCTTATGATCTATTATTGGGTGGATGGCCTTAGGGGACACACCACAGTGGATTGGAGTGTTGGGTGTACACCACAGTGGATTGGAGTGTTGGGTGTATGATCATATGGCAGATGCTGTCATGGCACACAGGGAAATAACATGTTAATGATATTATCTTGGTTGTATCCACACATGTAGTATGTTGCACATGTAGTATGTTGTCACACTGTGGGTTATGACATGTGTGAGCAAGCATTGGATAGCCATTTTGTTCTTGCTGTATCAGTACATAGTGGACATCCATGTATATACTCCTCCCTTTTGTTGTCTTTCAGGACTAATGTATCATATAACACATGCCCCCTTCTCAGATGCTGAGAATGCCCTGATAATTGAAGTACTAAGGTAGTATCACCACATACTCATATCCAGGGGAGGCATAACAGAGAACAATGGGCTGCAATTAGGACAGATGTCTGGGAGATGAATGCCCATGGCCACCAGGACAGGACATATGAGCAGGTTCAACACCATGCTACCAACATGGTTAATGCTGCATAACAAAGGGCAGCTGATGTAGCCAGGGTTCATGCCATCACTGGTGAAGGGCCTGCAGTGGAACAAACAGTCATGGCCACTGAGGAATTCCTGGTGGACCTAGGGACACACAACAGCTCCTAGGCATCCATCATACCATACATCATGGAGGTGGGTGCCACAGTGTCCACTGCAGAGGAGAGTGCAGGTATGCTTACTGTGATCAGTACTGTAATACTGTAGCAGTCATTCTGTCAGGCTATACATACGTTTTTGTGGGTGTCAGGTTTAAGTGCTTTGGAAGGTGGGGTTTGAGCTCCGTTTTACACCCATATGCAGAATATCACCAACACATTAAGTAACACAGTAGCTACTGTACATGTGTGATGTCTGCAGGGATTACCTTATTGTGCTGTAATAGGCAGTGATACTGAATTATCTCACCCTCACCTTTTCACATGTCCATCAGGTGTTGTCCCAGGCTATGGTCCTGTTCCTGGTAAGCTTGATACTGTATTGTTATGGAACATATATATTCTATTAAAGTTAAAGGCCAGAATAATGGCCCATGTGTAATTAATGTTGAGTGTAACCAGAATGTTGGTATGTTCCAGTCTGTAACATGTATCTAAGTTTCCTAGAGTGGATAATCACAGCAATGTAGTTGAAAGAACAGATACTCTTGTGCAGTTGTACTTAAGAGGGAATAAGCCTGTTGGGTTATGAGGCAATTAATCCAACATGCCTTCTAAAAACAGAAAGGTCAATGGTTCATACCTTAGGCATTGAAACCTGTATGTCTATATATTTGTTAAGATAGATGTACTGAGTTTTAAGTGTTTCATCAAATATAGTGTCATATTGCATAACTAAGGGGTAAATTATGCTGGTCAAGTTTCACCTGATTTACCTGACATGCTTGTTATAAAAGGGCTTGAGTGGAATGTGTATCTTGTTGAAAGGAATTCTGTTGTGCAGGAAAGCAGAGATGAGAAGATGTGAGACTGGTAATGCAGTTGTGGATCCCCATTATTATGAGTCATTTGTGGATTTCCCATACATAATAGTGCAGGTAGTAATGTATTGCTTATGTCTTGGTTCCCACAGGCGACCGAGGGGGTTGAAAACTCTCCCCCACACAACCTGATGCACAGGCGCTGGAACCATGGGGCAAGGTGGTGGGAGCACCCCCCACACACTTTTACTGTAATGACATGGAGAACACATGCATGCACTGAATTTAAGCACAGAAGTGCGCCTGATCACATCATTGCTGCCAGACTCAACACCCACGGGTAAGCTTAATGCTCTCAGTTTAATTTAAACACAAAAGTGCACCTGATCACATCATTACTGCCAGACTCAACACTCAGGGGTAAGCTTAAGGCTCTCTGTTTACTTTATTTACTGAAGCTGGTATGCTTAAGGCTCCATTTACTTTATTTACTGAAGCTGCTTTACTTTATTTACTGAAGCTGCTCCGGTGTGTGTGTTAAAGCTCCGTTTACTTTATTTACTGAAGCTGCTTTACTTTATTTACTGAAGCTGCTCCAGTGTGTGTGTGTTAAGGCTGCTGGTGTTCCATTAATGTAAGGCTGCTGGTGCTCCGTTTACTTTATTTACTGAAGCTGCTCCAGTGTGTGTGTGTGTGTGTGTGTGTGTGTGTGTGTGTGTGTGTGTGTGTGTGTGTGTGTGTGTGTGTGTGTGTGTGTTTTGTAGATATATGGGGGATCTATGTATCATTTTAATATATATAGCTATATAGATCAGTATATATCTATTTTACACTACATAGTGATAAGATATTCTATGCATGTGAGAGAGAAATAGTGACAGACGGATATGTATATGTCTGTATGTATAGACATTTATGCATAACAGATCACTTCAGTGAAGGGGCAACAGAATCACGTCAGTGAAGGGGCAACAGAATGGCATTCATTTTTACTAAGTGTACAGTCATGCCCAGTGGGACTGCAGGACTAATAATGTGACTCCAGGCCACACCTACCTGTACTCCAGTCCAGGATTTTGTATGTTACAGACATTGTCATCCACCCCTATTTCTGCAGTAATGCACTTCACTCAAACTGTCCACGGCATTCCCCCAGCTGTCTACTGTAGTTAATATGTGACTGAGGTTGGTAATTTTACACTACCAACAGACTGACGGCCTGCATACCTCTCAACTGCCCTGATATTCACAGAATATCCAGAGTTTTGCCTCATATGTTTGGTCTGTTCCACATACATCTGTGGTCTTCTGGTGCTTTATTGAATGTTGATGTCAATACATTCTACTAACTACAGACAAAAATTTGTGATTCAGACGTTATATCCTTTAGAAAATATGCAGTAATGAAACACCTTTAATTCTAGCAACTTCCTAGGTTTATGTGACCAGTATTTAAAATCTGTCCCTATGCTTGGGCCTTTGTCCCCCAAATCTTTATGGATACACTGTTGGGATGGAGGTGGGGGAACAGCAGCACATGATCAGCTTGGGTAGACAGTAGTTCAAATATCATGTGTGCTCACTGTTTAACATCTCCCTTTCCTGAGGTCATGAATATTCCAACCATAAGACCTAGTGAATATTAAGGAACACATACTATTGGACTGGGTATATATAGTCCCATGCGGATGTTAAATCTGACCAAATAGCCCACTATATTTTCTTGCATAACAGCAGCAAATTCATACATATGATACACTATTATAGTAATCCTTATAATTCGTGTGTAGGTTAGGGACTTACCTTGTAAATGCAGCAGTTGACAGAACTGTAGTTCAGGGCTGACTCTGTCTGATGCAAGCAGTAAAAAACAACAGACCAAACCAGCACAATGGTGAACCACATTTGGAGATAAAAATGAAAACTGAAGAGCAAACTCCACAAAGCAGACATGCAGAGAGACAGAAAAATGTAACTTATTGTATATAGTCCACAAAGCTTTTGGGTAACAACCTTTCCTCAGTATGTTCAAATGAATAGCAAGCCATCTTGACATTTAAATATAAGCATCATAATGACAGCCCAATAAAATTTCCTATTCAATTAACAACAATCATCTTAAAGAAAAACATAATCAAGTAAAATAGCCATTCATATAAATCATCCTTGTAGTTGAAAACATATCTAAAATCATATAAAAACACATAAAAATACACTAGCTCAACGTCATTTGTTTTTTCTTTAGAACTGGCTTTATACTAACTGTTGTATTTAAACCAGGAGCCCAGTCCACATTAATTCGTATGTTTTTTTCCATGCAGGCATCACACAGGGCTGCTTACATAGAAGCAAGCATTTTTAGATTCAGTAAGTGCTGCTGAGCAGTGCACATGCACGTGCCAACAATGAAAGTTCTGTGGCATGCAAATCAGCTAATAAGCTGGTGAATCTCATGCAAATGTCACAGGTAGAGTGATCCAGCAAGCAGATATTCATCTCTTGAGACCCCATGTCAGTGTCTATAGCTTACACAGAAAAATTCTGTGTACAGGAATGTAGACAGACAAAAAGGAGCTGTCAAAATGTAGATATATGGACAAATGGCATAACACATACAGATATGAAGAAAACTATCCTCCTGTGTGTCTAAAAAATTAAAGGAAATAAGCAAAATTATTTTTTTTAATAATCTGAGCATGTTTGCAGGGCACACCACAATGCACAAACATGCTTTATAGATAAATAAAAAAAAATGGTAAAAAATAATAAAATAATATTATGTGACAGAAATGTATTACAGGACCTTGCGTGGAGTTTCTACAATGGTGAATTGGTGCTGTTGCTAATGTGGTAGGGCTATGAAGCATGTAGTTTCCAGGCTGTGAGCATGGATACCTATGCAAATTAGGTGGAGTTACTGAATAGCATAAAGGAGTAATTGCGTCCGCATATCCCTTTCGTGTAATCTTAAACCCATGTTGGTGTTTACACAAGATGTAGCTGACATCAGGGGAGGGTGTGTCCACTGACTTCTAAGCTTATTTCAGCATAGCTGCACCTGTTTGCTTGGCATGCCACCTGGCTGAGCATGTCCTTTCAGGGGAGTGTGTCCATTAACTTCTATGCTTTATCTAGCTACGGGGTGTGTGTTTGCACAGTGCACTGCCATGCTAATCGTGTAGGTTTGGGAGGTGTGTTCACTAACTGCTAAGCTGTGTTTATCTATGGGGTGTGTGTTTCCATGACATGCCACCGTGATGAGTGTATCTAAAAAGCCAATGACATTAATTAGTTCTGACCCTTGTTTAAGTTAAAGTAGGGCCATTAAATTATGTTAATTATATTCTAGGCAGGTGGAATGCATCATAGTTAGCCAATCACACATTCTGCACCTACAGAAGAGCTCTATAAAGTATGCATATACGCTATAATCTGATTTTTCCCCAATACTCTGGACCATTGGAGTACAGACTAGGGAATTTTAACTGAGAGAATGCTAGGGGCTGCTGCAGGTCTGCTACATCTGTATGTGCTAGATGCTAAAGTCAATGCTGCTTCTGCTGCTGACTATAGGCCTAGACAGAGAAGGAGAAGAGTGTTCTGTCCAAGAGTAACCTTCCAGGAGCTACATGAGCTGGAAATTGGAGAATGCTACACAATGGACAGGAACATACAACAAAATCTCACGGAGCTCTGCCACCCTCAACTCAAACCCATTGCAGTGGAAACTAAGGTATGTGTAGCACTTAGGATGCTAGCTACAGTTACTTTCCAAATATCAACTGGGGACGATGGGGGTCTCACAGGCATCAGCATCCAGGGTACTCCACCAGTTCCTGGATAGCATGCTACTACATGCCAGTGAGCACATTTTTTTCTCCTCACCCCTGAGGTGAAGACCAGCAATATGCAACACTTCTACCATGTAGCACACTTCCCTGAGGTACTGGGTGCCATAGGTACCACTCATGTACACATCAAGGCACCACCCAGTGAAGAGGGTAGAATCTATGTCAACCACAAGGGGTACCACACCATCAACTACCAGATCATGTGCAATGCCCAGGGGATTATCTTGAATGTGTGTGTGCTGGCAGCCCTGACAGTTATCACAAATCCCATATCTGGCATGCATCATAGTTGTACCAGATGTTTGCTGGGGGGACATCCCACACAGCCATTTACTGGGGGATGATGGCTATGCATTGGAACTGTGGTTGATGACACCCATCAGAAATGCACACACACACACACACACACACACACACACACACACACACACACACACACACACACACACACACACACACACATGGAAAAATGCCATAATGAGGCACATGCACAAAGTAGGAACATCACAGAGCATGTGTTTGGGCTTCTAAAGTCATGGTCCCAATGACTTGATATATCCGGTGGAGCCCTGCAGTACTCTCCAGCCACTTCTGCATATATATTCACAGTATGTGCCATGTTACACAATATGATCCTGTGGAAACAGCTGCAGCAGGACCAGCAAAGGGAAGGGATACCCAGCCCCCCACCAGTTCCTAGGTCACCACAGCCACCTTCACAGGAGGACTCAGAGGAGGTACCCCCTGATGATGTTCCTTTAGGCAGATGTGGGTGTGCCCAGTACACCCTGGCTTTGGCTAAGAGACAATGCATAGCATATTCACTGACAACCTTGGGCCCTAGGGACTGATACCTTACCCTTACTCACATACATGTATTAAAATTGTTGATGCCAGGCAACCCACACAACCTGTACCTATCCACATATTGGTATTGTAAGTCTTGCATCAGACAGAGTCAGTCCTGAGCAACAGTTCTGTTAACTGCTCCATTCACAACATAAGTCTCTAACCTACACACTACTTGTAAGGATTACTATAATATGGTATTATATGTAACTTATCTGGGTTTAACAGACCATAACCTCACTCACTAGGGTAAACAAACCAACCAACAAGGAAAGTATTCTAGACTGGATCCTAGTTAATAACCAACCCCAACTGTACACAGCTGGTACTCTCCCTGATGACCTCAGTGACCATTGTCTAACCTATATCATAAAACATAAGGCAGGAAACCCTAATCAGCCCAAATATAAAACATTTATAAACAGGAAAAACTTTGATGCTGCTATATTCCAAAATGAATTAAAAGCAGTTGACTGGTCAAAACTAAAAAATCTAACATTATAGGATGCCATAGATCACTTTAACACTAAATTCCTAAGTATCCTTGATTCCCATGCTCCAGCACGTACAATAAAAACTAGATCAAATACAGCACCATGGCTCACAAAAGATACCAAAGCAAAAATCAAAACTAGAAACAGAGCCTGGGTAAGCTGGAGAACAACCAAAGCCCCACTTGACCATCTAAAATATCATCAACTCAGGAATGATACAAAAAAATCTATTTTACTGCATAAAAAAAGCTTCTACTAAATTCTCCCACAAAAACACCACAACAACCCTCAAAAGTTCTGGGCAGGCTTAAATCCACTACTTTGTCCAGGTCACTCCACCACCCCAACTCCGGCTAACTATACCCATAGTTCCCCAAAGACAATAGCTAGTGCCTTTAATAACTTTTTCTCTGAAACAATTCAATCCCTAGCAAATCAACTAACCCCCTCTAACTTAAACCACATGCCTAATCTACCTAATAGTCACCCAGAATTTGGCTTCCAACAAATATCCACTAGTTTTATCAAAACACTTCTAAAAAATCTAAAACCTACCACCCTCACTGCTGACCTCCTCCCTGCAGACTACCTGAAAATAGCTGCAGATGCCATTGCATATCCCATATCTATCCTCATCAACAGAACCTTATCCAAAAATGCTATTCCCTCCCTCTGGAAAATATCTCACGTCATCCCACTCTATAAAGGTGTTAGCTCCTCAGACATATCCAGTTATAGACCCATTGCCATTCTTTCCCCACTAGCCAAAATAATGGAGAAATGTGTACACAAGCAACTAATGCAATAACTTTCACAGAATAACTTACTATTCGACTCCCAGCATGGTTTCAGGCCATACCGCTGCACCACCTCAGCCCTCCTTTCCTTTACTACTGCCATAAACCAAAACAGGAATGACAATAGGCTAACCTCTGCCCTCTTTCTTGACCTATCAAAAGCCTTTGACATGGTCAACCATGAACTTTCTTTTACTAAAATCTATTTCCCTCAACAAGTCTGCTATCCAGTGGTTCCAGTCCTACCTGACTGGTAGACAGCAGGCAGTACTATGGCAGGGCAAACTCTCCAGCCAGTTACCTCTCACACTTGGTGTCCCTCAAGGATCCATACTAGGTCCACTACTCTTCTCTATTTTTATCAACAACCTCCATACTGCTATCCCTAAAGCCACCTGCATCCAATACACAGATGATTCCACTCTCATCTGCTCAGCCACCTCCCCATCCAACTTGCAAATCTTAACCCAAAATACATTTAACACTATCAAGAACTGGAGAAAAAAATCTATGGCACGGTAATCCAAAGACAAGGGAGACCAAGCAAAAATAGTATTCTTTTCCTTAATTTAATAAAAGCAATAGTAAAAGGTTTGAAACTTCAGTAGCTTCATCAGTTTTAATTTATACAGTGATGTCACAAGCTATCTATCACAGCATCCATTCACATTAATAAAAATTAATTAGAAAAGTTACAGCAAATGGAAAAGTGAAAGACTTAAACTGTAACATTATCCCATTTAAACAGTTTCATAATGTTTGGACAAGAATAAATTATAAATGTATGTATATCTCAAAAATTAACTGTCTAGGACTTAAGGTAAAGTCATTGTAAACAATTCAAACTCAAAATATGAATGTATATATAGAAATATGTTAATTTAACTAGAACTATAATAACTTAGATACTACCCCTCTATTACAACAACCTTACACCCAGATCTTGTTCTGTTTGAAAGAGCATGTGAGGTAGACTTTAGACATTTAAACAAGAACTATAAACTTTATTTAGGGTTTAAGTATTCTAGAAACAGAGGATACTTCAGAGACTTATTCCTATTTGGCAAATAGACTTTTAGACATATCACTACATTGACATTGTAAATACCTGAACTCCCCACATCTGTAAAGACTCCTGTCATTCCTTAGGGATATTAATAACATTCAATACTACCTTCGCAAATATTTGTTGCACACTGGGAGAAACAATTTATCTTACATAAAGTGTGACCTTAAACACCAGGTATTGTATTAAGATACCTAGGGATTGATTATTTGGATGTCAAGCTTGAAAGGACACTCACTATAAAGGGTTTATTCCTATCATCCATCTATAGGACTAGTGAAAGGACAGCTTATTAGGGCTGCCAAAATGTGTAGTACAACTGAAAGTTTTGAGGAAGAATGTCTCACACTGGGTTTTTTTTCTTAGACTATCCTGACTATCCCTAATAATATCACCAGTAACTCTCAACTTTTTGAGAAATTAGGTAGTAATCCTTTAATAGTAGTTTACAGAAGAACAACGACCATGTTCCACATAATATCAGGGGAGGTCCTATTACCACTATCAAGAACTAGCTCACCAATCAACACCTACTTCTGAACCCCAATAAAACTAAACTTCTACTCTTCTCTCCCTCTAGTAGATCCACCACACTTTCATTCTCTGTCACATCTAACAATGGTACCACTATTTTCCCAGATAATCACACCAAACTGCTAGGGGTTATCATAGATAATAATCTCAAATTTGACCTACAGGTCAACACAACCATACAGACCATCAACAAGAAGCTTGGATCACTGTATAGAAACAAGACTTTTTTAACCCCACTGGCTAGGACTGCAATCCCCCGATCACACCTACTCTCTACTCTCTTATATACCTTGCCTGTACTCTCAAACCTCAACAAATCCGAACTAGGTAAGCTGTCCCATAGCTACAATCATATTGCCAGATTCGTCACTGGCTCCACCTATAGAACCCACCACTGCCAGAACCTTATAAAACTAGAGTGGCTAGAACTGCCCAGCTTAATTCAATTCAATCAACTCTTAATAGCGCACAAACTTTTGTACCACCCTGAGGATAACCCCTCACTTAAAAATATTATTAAGCCATATAGCAATCTAAGATCCCTATGGTCAGCCGGTAAACTAATGGTCCAAACCCACAAAGCTAATAACTCTGCTGGTGAATCCCTGTTTGTCAACTTCATTGGCAAAACCTGGAATTCGTTGCCAAACTATATAACCCTACAGTCCTCCAAAAGTCTCTTCAAAAAAAACCTCAAACAGTATCTGAAAGTGAATTGGCTATGCCCATGTACCAACCCCAATTAAGTTATAAACTAAAAGCATATTCTGCAGTTATCATAACTTGTAACTACATCACCAAGCTGTGCTTCCAATCTGATGTCTCTTACTTTTAATTCTCTTTCCATGACAATTGTGAGTCCCTACTAGGGAATCACTACTAACCCATTGTATATAATCACTTTGTTTTTATAATTGTTTGCTAACTTCTGTGTAATCTATGTAAGTTTGCCTTTGTGGAGCTTTTCTCCCCGGGCCTCTGCTGAAAATGGACATGTATCCAGTCGGACTATCCCGGTAAACAAATGTAAAATAAAATAAAAATAAATAAATAAAATAAATGTATGGACCTGCTGCATTTATGCAAGGAAATGTAGTGGGCTATTTGGATAGAAGTAACATCCACATGGGACTACAGATACCCAGTCCACTAGTAAGTGTTCCTTAATATTCACTAGGCCTCATGGTTGGAATATTCACTACATTGGTCAAAGAAGATGTTAAACATTGGGGTCATATGATATTTGGACTACTGTGTATCCCAGCAGATCATGTGCTGTTGTTCCTCCAACCCCAGCACAGCAGTATTCCCATATAACTGCTTTAACAGTAAGTCAGCAATGTTATATCAGCACTCCATGCAATCTCTTGACAGTAACAAACTGATAACACATTGTATGTCTCAACATGGAAATAACAATGTACATATTTATGCTGTTGATTGTGTGATGAATGACTCCTCACTGTCTGGCAGCTTGTGAGGCTCAGTGGACTAGGGATGTTAGCATTGGTGTTGATGGTTGTAATCTGGAATTATTCACATTTTTTGCATGTGAGGTATTATTATGTTGGTGTTTTCACAGACTGTCAGTCTGTGTGTGGTGTAACATTATGGACGTCAGTCACATATTAATTACATCAGACAGCTGGGGAATGCTGTGGACAGTTTGAGTGAAGTGCAGTACTGCAGAAACAGGGACAGCTGTCATTGTCTGTAACATCCAAAATCCCAGACTGGAGCTCAGGTAGGTGTGGGCTGGAGGAGCTTTAAAAGTACTGGCAGCCCCACTGGGCATGGCCATAGACATAGCTAAAATGAGCACACTTCTGCTGACCCTTCATCAAAATGACCTTTTATGTACACATATGTCTAGACATACAGACATATATGTATGCATTTCCATCTGTCATTATCTCCCTCTCACATACATACCCTAAGATTCAATAAAATCTGTGCAGGAATAGTGCTATTGTTGCATGGAGTCAACCATGTCCATGTAACATTAGCATTAACAGCAGTGCACCTTGCATATTCATGAAGGAGCGCTACTGCTAAGGCTAAATAGACACAAAGAGTACTGAGTACAAGGGGGTGTGTCTAAGCAGTTCACGCACATCAAACACACCCTGGCACTCAGAAAGTGCCATATGGCACTTAAGTATTTCAGTGTCCGCGGACACTGAAATGAAATAAAATGAGCATTTCAGTGGCTAGGGGAACAAGAAACAATGCAGGGGGTGTGGGACAGGATCTGTCACACATCCCCTGCATAGTAAAGTGTCGTATGGCCATAGTCGTTAACTGTACAGGTTGCTGCAGAATGCCCAGATGCCTGCTTCACATACTTCTCAACTTCCTAGAGCAAGAAAGCTGTACAAAGCCATAAATAATGGGGAGACAAAGGCACACAAATAGGGACATTCCCTATATATTGCACTGACAAACCCGGAAAGCTGATAGAATAAAAGGTATGCAGTAGCACTGACTTCCTGAAGGGTATGAAGACTGAAACACAATGTCTGCCATATGAAAGTGCTATACAGCCATAGCCATTAACTGTACAGGTTGCTACAGAATGCCCAGATGCCTGCTTCACATACTTCTCAACTTCCTAGAGCAAGAAAGCTGTACAAAGCCATAAATAATGGGGAGACAAAGGCGCACAAATAGCGACATTCCCTATATATTGCACTGACAAACCTAGAAAGCTGATAGATTAAAAGGTTTACATTAGCACAGACCTCCTGAAAGGTATGAAGACTGAAACACAAATGTCTGCCATCTGAAAATGCTATACAGGCAAAGCCCTCAACTGTGCAGGCATCTGCAGAATGCCTAGATGCCTACCTCACATACCTGTCAACCTCCTAGAGTAACAAAGCTGTACAAGGCCATAAATAATTAAAATTTTTGTTTTCCATACTAAGGTATGTTTAAGTATAGCTGAGGGGGTGTGCACCTTATGGCCCTCTGTCCAGTATTGCTTAAACACCCCAGAGGAGATAAATAAAAATATACAGCTAAATTCCTGAAGCTGGGATAGCGTAGTGCTTAGAGTCCTGGCTTTGAATGTAGGCATTCATGGTTTGAGTACCAAGAAAGGCACTTTTTTATATGGGAAAGCAGTTAAAATATTTTTTTTTTGTATGATGTAATAATTGATATTTGTCGACCCGGGTAGTGTAGCTGGTCTAAAATGGAAGTGTGAGTGAATATAACATGTAAAACCAGTCATGTATACACAAATGTCTCATACATTATAGCCACATCCCTTGGTAATGTAATTAAAACACATAGAGGGATGTCATGTAAAGTAAATCATATACACTTACTAAATGAAGTCATTATTCTGATATTTTTAAAAATGGTCAGCAGTGCTCAGCTATGCTTATCTGGTTTAAGGATTGCTTAGACATGAATGTTAAGCAACAGTCAGCTCAGCTAAATGGATTCGCACACTGTTAAGCAGTGCTCAACAATTTCCCCTTTAAGCATTGCTAAAATCAGCTTACTGGATTTGCGCACTGCTAAGCTGTGCTCAACATTTTCAAAATCAACCAATGATGGCAAAGGATGGGAATATGGCCTTATTTAAACTACACAGGCAGGAACACAGCCATTACCTGTTATAGTTCAACCTGTGCAGGAACCATGGCTGGTATAGGTGATGGTTCTCACTTTAGGGCACAGCACTGGGGCACCCTGGAGTCCAGGGTCATGGCTGGACTCCTCATAAGTAACCATGATGAGAGACTGCTGCAGGGCCAGTACTAGGGCTCACAGTATAGAGCTGTGGCCTGGGACCATCTCACCTGTGATCTCACCAGTACTACTGGCATCCCCCAAACTGGTGAGCAGGTCATGCACCACTATGCTGACTTAAAGCGGAGGAAGGGGGTGCTCTTGGACCAATGGATCCAAGATGCTGGGGACAACCATGCTCCAGAAGTTTGTATCACATATATAGGTGTACCAAATTCTAGCCTAAGGATGTGATAGACAGGTATGCATAATGTTTGTCTTTCTCCCTTACAGCTGCAACAGAGAGGGCTAGTAACATCAAAGCCCATGCCAACAGATTGCCGAGGCTGCGCTGACAGGCTGGTGAGCAAAAATCTATTTTGCAGTATATTGTGCAAATAACTAAGAAGGAGTACATTATTTCCTGCTAGTAGATATATTGTTACTGTGTTAACTGAATAAATAAAGTTTGTCCAACTAATTGATCTGTAAAAACATGTTGTGCTTACTCTGGCATGTTGTTGTAGACTAAGAATGGAGCTGTAAAACAAGATATAAATGAAATGTGTAATATACACTGCACAAAGCTCTGACCCTGAATAGTAGTGTGTAATATATCAAAGTGTGTTCCATGCAGCATTGCCTTGAGTTAACCTTTGCTTTCCAGATTGTAGTAATTCAAAGGATTAATGCACAGTACACTATGTCATGCATGCATCATAGGATTACAAGTTCAGACTGTCTAACCAAGAGACTATTAGGTAGAAACCAGTAAAATAAGAAACAGTAGATCCCCAGTAGCTCAGTGTGATGCGAAATAGATTAGTTGCTATTTTGCACACCCAGACACAGTTCAAATCCAGGAAGTGGTACTAAGATGTGTGCATATCTACACACAAGGAATCAGGAATAAATGTAAAAACAGTCAGGTAGTGTTAACAGATATTTTCCCCACAGGTTTTACAGGTAAGGAAATGTAGGTAGTAGCTGTATGAAGGGTATACTAATAAATTGTGTACAACTGTCCCACCACATGCCTGCAAATGACAGCAGGATAGGTAAATACAACATGCACTCTCCCCGATGCATGTCTCTCAAGTGTCACACTGTCATAGCTAGTGGTCATTGCTGCCAATTACCCTGGACATAGATAGGAAACCAGTTGAAGTATGCCAGTAGTATACTCACATAACAGCAGTTCAGGGTACCCCTTCTGTACCAGATATGTAACCCTGACATGTACGAGTCCCCGCTAGTCATGTACACAGATTTGTCACAGTTTGCCCCATACCATTCCAGACTGACAGTTTAATAGGTATTATGAAACAACAAAAGAATGAAATATATATATAAGCAACAACAAAAACCAGCAGTGAGTCCCTTTAAATGAGTGAGTGACTTTAAATGTGTATTATACTTTTTTAATTGCTTGATTGTATAATTGATTTATTGTCTCTTGTTATATATATTCTGAAATTTTAAGAGCTTCATTGTTTTACTCTGCAAAGGCTGTTGGCCGAGGCGCTAGAGAGATTCGCTTGAGCTGAATAAATTTTACCATTTTGGAAGGTAGAGCTGGGACTCACTGCTGGTTTTTGTTGTTGCTTATATATATATTTCATTCTTTTGTTGTTTCATAATAGTTTAATAGGTATGTTTGTGCTACAGAAGCTATGGGTCATAGGTAGATGTAAAGTGAGGGCAGACCATAGAGTATTGAGCAGTACTGTTATGGAAAATAGAAGCATAAACAGTTGTTAATGGACTTTTTGTCTGTCCCCCACCTCTTTTCTGGATCAATACTATAATTCATATAATACAAGTATTTTGTTCTCCAAACTTAATGCTGGGACTTGTATTCTATTATTGTTCTTATATTTGATTGGTTGCATGTTAACATACCTTATTCAAATACCATTGTTGGTGGCTTGTTGCCATCAATGTTACTGGCATGCTGTTATGATGCATACTGTTGTTCCATTTATGCATTTGCTATGTTTGCTATGCAACTGTTTCAAATCTGTTTTATGGGCTTAATTGGAGCACCCACATGTGCTGTTATAACTAATTTTGAAATGTGTTGTTCATGACTAACCAACATATTTTGTACAACCTCAACAACATAGCATGTTAGGGAAGGCAGATCCCAGCAGATCCACCTGTCCCACCTCATCTGGCCATGGCACCAGACCCCAGCACATTTGGGACCCAACCCGGGACTTCCGCATCCGTTGGTCCTGTACCACCTTTTGGTGAAACTGCCTCAGGGGATCGGGCCTGTCCCAACTGGGAGCAGGCATGGACAGGAGCATGTCACCTGCAGTCAGTTACAGGGTATGGTGCACAGTGTCATCCAACAGAGTTGGATGACCGGCTGCACTAGATGGAGGGACACCTGGTGCACTTCAAGGGGTAGGCTGCCCCTCCTGTCCAGCCCTCAGCACAGCCACCTTCTCGGCCATGAAGGTGCAGTGGTGGCTGTCCATGGATGAAGACCTCAGTCCCACTGTATCTACTTGGGGGCTCATGGGCTTCGAATTCCCAACCACCCTCCCCATCAAAGGTGTTTACCCACCTTATGTGACATATACTGCTCTTGTCTGCTGTCCTGTCTGTCTTGGCTGTCTGCAAATACAAGCTATCCTACCCAACTTACCTCCCCAAACATACCTACAGTCCTTCCCCAACATCCCACTCACACCTTAAAGAAAGGACGTCTGTCCTACAAAAAAAAATGGCCATACTTAGCTCTACATTTCACCCCCATGTAGAGTAAAACTAATCAATCTACCCACAGATTATTCTGTAAATGTCTGTCGGCAACACCCTTCCCTGTGGTGTGTGAGGCTGTCAATTCCATATTCTACACATTATTCACAGCTGTTGCTACAGAAGAAATGTCGAGCTATGGTCCTTTCTGACACCCATCCTGCACATCCCTAGCTGCTTTTCCTACTGTTTTACCCCCTGCTTGCCCCATTTCACCACTTTCCTATCACTCTTTTTCTTTTCTTTAATTAAAATTAGCCCGGGAGTAAGTGTGGCTAAATGAAGCAAAGAGAGTTTAACCGGCTCTTAGTAATGCTTAGCTCTGTGCAAAACTTTGCAAACCCACTTACAACTGCTTAGAAGGGCCTTAATCACTCTGTCTCCATCAGTCCTTGTTCTGCCCAGCAATAAAATAATCAGCCCTGCCAAGTCTCAAACCCAGAATGCTGTGCCTTACAATCACAGCAATGTATCACTACACCATCTGAGTGGTGGGAATCTGTAATACTTTTACAAACATGTCATGCATTCTGGTCATTTAACACTAATGAAAAAGAGTCATCACTTCCAAGTCTGGAACCCAGGACCCTGTGAACTACAATCACAACAACATACCTCCACAAATTTCTGCAGTGCAGATGGTGTAATGTTTTAACAAACATATCATGCATGACAGTCATTTAACATAAGGGAAAATTATATATCCGTAGTAGTCTTCTATACAAATATATGAATATATATATTTATACCGTCTTTCTTTGTAAATAAGACCTAACCAGAGAATAAAGCCTAGCATAGTTTTCCAGGGTGGTCATGATATCAGCCCTACCTCAAAAATAAGCCCCAGTTGAGATAGTCAACAACACTCAATGGACATGTTGACTTATAAACTTGATGGTTGACATCCTTGGCCCAGAAACACTGGCAGGTGTACTTTGGTCAAAGTACAGACAATGCATGTAAAGGGCATGCACTTGATAGCGAATGGCCATGGTTGTGTCTTCTTAACCATCACCATTTTGTGTTGCCACTCCGGTCTCGTAAGTCTTCAATTAACCCCCCCCCCCCAGACAAGATGAGTGTGAAAAGAAAGAGCTATTCCACTGAGTACAAGAAAGGAATTGTGAAGGACTCCCAGGGAAAGAATCTGAAGGCTTTTTGCAAAGAGAAGTTAGATCTCTGAATGGTCTGAAAA